>NW_025362144.1:0-6103 GCF_016433145.1 Gracilinanus agilis
AAGAAGTATTGACTAATTTATAGGTCTCCATTTGCTTATTCCAGTTTTGGGGGATGATGTAAATGTTATATTCAAATGAAGGATGATGTCAACATCATATTGCAGTGCTATTGATACATTTATCTGATGAGTAGTATATGGCAATTATTATATAAATGTATTAGTTTCATTTCCAATAAGGGAATTTGTGACCCTCATATAACATTTCTGTTTAATATAAACCTTGCAAATAAAATAAAGTTAATATATATGTATATATATATATATATTATATCCTTAGGACCTAACACAGTGCTTGACATATATGTGCTTAATAAATTATTGTTGATTGATAATTCATTACCAATTTATCATATGCCCAGAATCAGTCAAAGAATAAAATAAGATAAATATATAAAATAAAATAAAATAAATCTTTCCTTTTCCTGGAAGACATTTTGCATTAATTACCAACTGTAATTCTGAAAAGGATCAGTTAAGCATTCCTTTACCATCACCTGTCAATACTGTTTTTAGAATTGATTCCTACTCAATAGAGTACTTTCTGTACTTTAGGGAAACTATTTCAGCTTTGAATTTTCATTTTTCATTCCATCCACATTTATAGTATGAAGCATAAGGTTTTGAAACTTTTAATCATATTCTTAGCTGCTGATATGCAGAACAGGGATAATATTCTTTCCTTGTAGAACCTTAAAATCTATTAAAAAAACACCACCAAAACTTTTTAAAGTAGATGTAAGATTAAGTAATGAAATGTGAACAAAAATATTTGGAAAAAGTTTGCTATTTCTTTGCATTTTTCTAGGAAATTTTAGTTAATAGGGTGCAGGAGTCACTTAGAGAAAAACTTCTTTATTTAAAACAAATTAGTCTGTATTTTCTTGGAATGAAGAATAGTGATTATCTCCAACTCTCATCTTGCAATTCTTTTCTTCTCTTCTAGAGTATTACTTCCCCAGAAAGGAATATAAACCCAAGATTCTAAAACAAAGTTTTAGTATGTCTGGGTCCCAATCCCATGCTACTTCAATCCAAATTTTACTCCTCAATGAACAAACAAGGAACTTGGGCCAAGAACTCGCAGTGGTTCCCAAACCTGAAATTGAGAGGAAAGACTTAACTACTTTGTCCACATTTGGAACTGTTACAAGTTCTACCATAATGTCAATTCCCATAACCCAGCACAAGGTGTATTCATTAGGGAAGATGAAACTGTGCCACCGGGTTAAGTTTCCAGCATGAATGCTATCTCTGCAAAAAGTCATGAGTTAAATCTAGAATACATTATACCCAAAGACAAGGTAAATCTCATTTTATAGGTTTAACTGGAAAGCCACTAAAACTTTCAGGAAAATGATATGTTACATGAATGATTTCTCCGAAATCTGAAGCCTTGGTCTCTTCAATAGGTCTGTCCTTCTTTAGAACAAAGTAGTGCTTTTGAGAAACCAACTCTCCACCAGCTTAAACCTTATTACTGTGCTCATGATGAATGGAAGAACAACACAGTAGGTGATTTATTTCAGAAGCAAAGGGGAGGACACCCCTAAAAGGATATTAATTTACATTTCCATAGTTTTTTTTTTAATTTAGAAATCAGCCACCCTCCAACAATTTTGTGAGCTAGCTAATGGAATCATAGATTTAGAGCTGGAAAGGATCTTAGATGCAAAATGAGTTCAAGCCCTTCATTTTGTAGATGAGGAAATTGAGATTGAAAGAACACAAGTGACTTGTCCTAGATAACTGAGTTAGTAAATGTCTGATTAAGCATTTGAATTCAACTTTCCTGATTCTAATTTTGGCACTCTGTCAACTACCAAATCCAGTGGTTCTGAGGAGAAAACTAAGGCTCTAAAGCTGATTTCCTTTTTCCTGGTCACAGAGTCAAGACTTCATGGCATGCTTCTGTCTCTAGATCTTTCCTTATTTCCTCAATACATGTTAACATACCACATATGCAAATTTGACTATCAGTTTAATCTTGAACTCATCCTATCTGACTTTATTTATTTTGTTAAGCCTCACTGGTACATTTTGAATTTGTCTAGAAATTGGGTAAATAGATATGTACTGTTGAATTGAGTCAGATTTGCAATGGTTGGTAATGGAGACAGATCAAGGAGGATGCTGCTTTCCTACTAAAAAGGAAGTGTAGGAGTGAATAGAATTCTTCCCCTTCCCCCTCTTGAACAGTTAGAGGAGAAGGAAATAACGGTTAATTGAATCCCCTTTGGGTCAAGTAATGGAGACTGAACAGGTTTGACTAATCCAGAGCTAAGTTGGTTGATAGATAGGAATTGATCCCACTGAGATTAGCAACTTCCACTGTTTAAAGATTATTCCCTAAACCCTGAGATAGATAAAATGTTCAAGTTGTCTTCTCAATCAGCAGAACTCGGATAACAACTCTGAGGTACCACCTCACACCTAGCAGATTGGCTAAAATGATAGCAGGGGAGAGTAATGAATGTTGGAGGGGATGTGGCAAAATTGGGATGTTAATGCACTGCTGGTGGATCTGTGAAGTGATCCATCCATTCTAGATGGCAATTTGGAACTATGCCCAAAGAGTGATAAAAGAATGCCTGCCCTTTGATCCAGCCATACCATTGCTGGGTTTGTACCCCAAAGAGATCATAGATAAACAGACTTGCACAAAAATATTTATAGCTGCACTCTTTGTGGTGGCAAAAACCTGGAAAGCAAGAGTATGCCCTTCAATTGGGGAATGGCTGAACAAATTGTGGTATATGTTGGTGATGGAATACTATTGTGATCAAATGAATAATAAACTGGAGGAATTCCATGTGAACTGGAAAGACCTCCAGGAATTAATACAGAGTGATAGGAGCAGAGCCAGAAGAACATTGTACACAGAGACTGATACACTGTGGTAAAATCGAATGTAATGGACTTCTGTACTAGCAGCAATGCAATGACCCAAGACAATTCTGAGGGATTTATGGAAAAGAACACTACCCACATTCAGAAGAAGAACTACAGGAGTGGAAACACAGAAGAAAAACAACTGCTTGAACACTTGGGTTGATGAGGACATGATGGGAGACGTAGACCCAAAATGACGACACCAATGTAACTATCAATAATTTGTAAATAAGTCTTGACTGACCACACATGTTAAAACCAGTGGAAATGCAAGTTAGCTACGGAGGGGGGCAGTTTGAGGGGGTGAAGGGTAAAGTAAAAACATGAATTATGTAACCATGGAAAATTTTTCTAAAAATAAAAAAAAAGATTATTCCCTAAACCCTGAGATAAAATGTTCACATTGTCTTCTCAATCAGCAGAACTGTTCTCTGGACAACAGCTGTTCCAGTGCTTGCTTAGATGAAGTTTTTGCCTAGGTAATGTATATTGGTGGTAAAGTATAGCCCAGTATAACCTCACACAGGCTCTCAAATTTAACTAGGAAAGGGATTTATTAATTTCAGGAAAGCAGGGAGAGGAGAGATAGATTTTAGGAATGAGGAAGAGGAGGTAAGCTATTTACAATCTCCAATAAACTTGTTGGCTTCACTTTACCCAAAGGGGAAAGTGCTTTGAATAACTTAACTTTTATCTCACTCACTAACTAGCCTTATTCCTAATCTAATGTTACTAAGTTTAAGATGGTGAAGGTAACTTTGATTGAAGATCTGTTTGAAGTAGAGATAAGTTGAGGTCCTATAAGTGAAGTAATTTTCCCAGAGTTCACAGCCTGGTATAGTCTCTATGGAATAAACCAGCAAAGTAACACTCTGCTCCCTGAGGTCAGAGATGAGCTAACAAAAAGCAATGCTACACTTCTTCCCAGCCTCCCTTGAACCCCCCAAAAGCAGTGTCCAAAGTGTCCTTGCAAGTTGGATGTCTTGGCTTTTTATACACAGGTTCTTAACTGCCCCAACTGCCCCCTCTCCTGGAGTTCTGGGGGGGGCACTGTGGAATTCTGTGAGGCAGCTTTCACCCCACTTAAGATCATGGATGTTACAGTACATACATTAATCTACACAATTTCAATTCATTTCCTTTATCTTTTTATGTACTCCATATTATATCTTATAAAAGAATTTTTTTCTCAAACTGAGTAACTTTTAATATCTGAAATTGATCTTTGAAATGTTGAGTTCTTTCCATATAAGTATATGTAATCAATAAAATAAATCTCCTCTGAATCATGCTGTAGTTAAGATTGGTAATTATTTCATTGTCATTGCTAAAGAGTTTCATGATCATTCAAGAGATTTTATCTACATTCTCTAATTTAAAAATGTCCAAAGCATATGAACTTGCATTTTTCATGAGAAGAAAACTAAACTATAAATCATCATAAGAAAAACTTATTCAAATAACTGAGAATTAGAAAAATGCAACTTAAATTCTGAGGTTCCTCCTCACATAATGAGTTTGGAAAAATTTATAAAAAAGGAAAATAACAAATATTGGAAGGGCTGGGGCATGGGTAGGTAGACTAATCTACTGTTGTGTGGAGCTACAAATTTATCCAGCCATTAGGGGAAGAAATTTATAACTGCTGCAAAAGTTATTGAACTATGTATAGCCTTTGATCTAGCAATACTACAATTAGATTTATACCTTGAAAGAGATCTAAGACAGAAAGTGGAAATATATGTGCAAAATGAGTATTAATTTTAATGATCTTGGTTGTGGCAAAGAACTGAAAAATGTGCCAGGGGTACTTTTTGTTTAGGGAATGACTAAATAAATTACGGCATATTAATTTTATGGGCTATTATTATGCTATAAGAAATGAAAGGATTAGTTTCAGAAAAACCTGGGAATCCTTGTATGAACTGATTCAGAGTGAAGTGAACAGAAGCAGGAGAAAATTTTATGTAATTAAAAAAATAATTATCATGAAGACAACTCTAAAATACTTATGGACTCTGATTAATCAAAAGATTCAGGATGAAACATTCTACTCCCTTCCAGATAGAGGATTTGGGGTGAAGAAGAATGAGGAGGCATTTATATAGCACCTAGTATATGCCAGGCACCATGCTAAATCACTTGCAAGTATTTAATATTATCCTCACAACATTTTAGTGTTAAGGAAACTGAGGAAAAATGTTTAAATGACTTACCCAAAGTCACATAACTAGTAAGTGTCTGAAGTCATATTTAAATTCAGCTCTTCCTGACTCCACGGCCTTATCTCTCTCCATTGCATCACCTAGCTACCTCCAGAAGGAGAGGCACACTCTCACTGATAAAGCCAAGTAGATAAAACCTACCAGTTGTCAAAAGTATGATATTTCAGTTATATGGACAACTTACTGATTTGGTCAATTAACAAAAGACAGCAATAAAATGAGTTAGATCCATGATTAAACAGTCACAAACGTGAAAAGAGTAGTTTCAATTATTTTTTTGGGAAATATGACATCATTTTTTAAGGACACCAGCCATCTCATATTTTTTAGATCAATAGTCACCTGCTAATGAAATAAGGTTTTGAAACATGGATTGCTACAGTCGCTGAAGATTTAAAGTTCAAGATCATTTGAAGGGCAATGGAGAGAAACATGGTGGAAGTGGGTAGACTCCAATACATTACTAAAAATATTGTGAAAAAGGTGTAGCATAAAAAAATGCTAGAGAATCACATGGTAATCACATGGTCAGAAAAGAAGGTGGGATGGTCATATACTAACCTATCAATTTGTGTCACTCAAAAATTAGACTGAGTTTTAGAATATATTCCTTTTGCCTAGAGTTATCTCTGTCACACCAAACTCCAAAAGCACAGTGCCTGTAAGTGATTATAAATACTTTCAGATTGTAGACCATTGGCAATGGAAGTATATTATCTGGAAGGCTTGGGGAAATCAAGAGTCTCTGACACTACCCAGATTTTCATAGTCCTGAGCTAAGAAAGGTGGAAATAAAGCAAGTCAGTAACTCCTATCAGCATTTATATTTTTCTCTCATTTCTAAGTTGCCAGGAACACTACTTTCTCTTGGTTCTCCTCCCTATCTACCTGCTTCTTACTTTCCTTTGTGATAGGGAATGGTAAAAAAATCTATCATTTTGTGTGTGTGTGTGTGTGTGTGTGTGTGTGTGTGTGTGTGTGTGTGT
>NW_025362145.1:0-1081 GCF_016433145.1 Gracilinanus agilis
ATAATTAATATAATTTAATAATAATACATAATATTAAAACAAGTATGCACATAATATAATACAATATAACATATGAAACATAAGTATATAATATAAAAGTATATTTATGTGTATATTTTATATATATGCCTATATAGTATATGCTTTGATATACTTTCTATATTATACATGCTACATAAAATATATTCATGTGTATAATTATGTACATAAAGTAATAAATAATGCATGAATATGTGCATTACACATATGAATGTTTCATATATTTACTTAGACTTATATTATGTATATGTGTATGCATATGTATGTTCATATATCTTCACCCACATATGCATATATATATATACATATATACACACAGCAACATAAGTATATATGTTAATATATCAAGAGCTTTTCAGTCCAGTGATACAGGGAATCCCCAGTAGAGAATCTCTCTCAGTTTACGATAGATCACAACTTCAGAGAGTTGTCTGAGGCTCAGAGGGGAAGAGATTTGACCATAGTCAATGCTGAGATCTGAATCCAGGTTATCTTTGCACTCTATGCTCAATAATGCTGCTTTCCCAAAGCAGATATAAACATGAGGACCTTGAATTGGTCCAGATATTGGTGAAAACTCCTGAATTTTTGTGTTTATAGAGTAAAACAAACAGGGGCCATTGGGCCTTTATCAATCAATCAGTAAGTATTTATTAGGTGCCTACTAAGTACACCTATGTTAATATTAGAGATTCAATTCAAAGAGGGTTAGGGGTACATTTTTTGAAGGAAAGAAAGTTGTTAAACATTTACCAGCAAATCCCTTTCAGTTTGTCTCTGGCTTCTTGCTTAACTTTGAATTGAGCTGCAAGTCTGTACTATGTTACTTCAGAAGCATAAGTAACCCTTCTAACTCTGGTTTTAGGTCTTTCCTCTGGATCTCCCTTTAATTCAGTTTTCTGGGTCCCTAATCATTCATATATTTCCTGTAATTCTTTGTACCCCTGTTGTGAAGTAGTGCATTCTTCTTTATGTTGCTTTGTCAGCTTTTTTTTCCTTTCTGATTTACTTCTGCTCATCTTTTAATTCTCTTTTCTGTTTC
>NW_025362146.1:0-4018 GCF_016433145.1 Gracilinanus agilis
AGAGAGAGAGAGAGAGAGAGAGAGAGAGAAAGAGAGAAAGAGAGAAAGAGAGAAAGAGAGAAAGAGAGAAAAAGAAAGAAAGATGTTGGATGAGGAATGAGGAGAGGGATGATGGATAAATGGATGGATGGATGGACAGATGGACGGATAGACAGGTAGGGTAAATAGATGACTGATAAATAGGTAATGGGTAGATTCAGAGAATAGAAAATGGATAGCAGAGACACAGAGAGACAGACTGATAAGACAAATGATAAATTCATAGACAGGCAGACAGAAATAGATGTCTGTATAAATATACATATATAGATTCCTATATATGTATATGTATATCTCACCCCTCTCCAAAGTTGGTTTGGAGCAGCTCCCTGAAGGACAACTCTGGGACTCTGCACAATGACTCTGAGAGACCTCTGAGCCCTTGATGTGAGAGACCTCTGAGCCCTTGATGTGAGAGACCTCTGAGGAGAGAGAAAAGCTAAATTCTAGTGATCCTGACAGTCAAGGTGAGAACTGTGAAACAACAGATGAATGGCAGGTGTGAGAGCTCTCCGAACATTTCCCTTGATTGCTAGAACCTGCATTTCCAGAATCTGTTAGGAGAAGACTTCCCCTAGGAGATCATTTGCTCCTTGCTAAGGTGAGATTTTTACCTTGTACATGAGTCATTTACTCCTATATATTTTATCATCTACTCAAATCTCTGTAACTTCTTGTTTGTTTTTTGCTTGAATGTGATTAGCCCAGTAACCCAGACTGGTTTTTGTGTGACATTTGATAGCAGTAAGCTATTACACTCCCCTTAAAGAGTATCACACCCCTACACTACCAATATTCAATAAATATTAAATAGATTTAATTCTATCCCTATGGACCATCCTAAAGACAGGAGAGTTGAAGAGGTAAACCCAGCCACTGCTGCTTGGATCCTACCTGCCTCTCTCCACTTATACTACTGGTAGTTCAGCCAAATTTTCCTCTTTCTTTCCACCATGGTAAAAATCAAAATCCTACCCTATTCCCTGGCTGGAGAAGGTCAAATCCCAGATCATTATCTCTATATAGCATTATTCACATTTAGTATTTTGAGCTTTGCAAAGTGCTTTACACAGGCCAACTCACTGAAGTCTCACAACCACCCTGCAAGAAGGTGCTATTTCTTATCCTTAAACAACTTGCCCAGTCACACAGCTAATAACTCTCTGACATACCATGTAAGATCAGGGCTTCCTGAATCTTAAGCCCTGTGCTATGTCCCACCCCCCCCCCCAACCCCAATTCACCTAGCCATCTCTAAGGTTGTCTCTGCTGGCGTTAGCTATCGTCTGAGCCCATCACCAATCTACATCTGTATTACGTATACCAGACAAGTGCAGAGTAGGTGGAGGGCAGCAGGGGGTGGCAGGGGGAGAAAGGAGAGCATGCCAGGCTTGGGAACAACCAGGGTACAAAAGGAAGCCCGGGACGGAGTCCTAAGGAAGAGCCAGGAGACCAGGATAGCGACCAAGGCCATGGATGGAGGGAGCATAGTTTAAAAACATAGGAAAGGGTCAAACATTACTAAGACTTTAAATGTTAAAAGGATGAGGTGTCACCATTACTCTACTGGTTGTATATGCTGCCACTCCCTAGGACCAATCAGAAATAATGAAGACCTTACAGGTCAGGGAATGGACCACTGCTTTTGCCAATTAGTAGGTATCCCACTTTAATGGTTTGCTATTTGCCTGTTTTATAATAGGACAAAGTTTCAGTTCAATATTGTACTTGGCTTAATATTAATAGTTAATGAATATGAGTGGGTCTATCCCATCCTCTTTTTCATCTAAAGACTGATTACATTATAATCTTGTTTTATCTCAATACATGACATACAGTAGGCACTCAAGACTTACTTTATTTACTCAAGTCTCCCAAAGAGCCTCCTTATTCTGTGCTAGTTATGTTTAAATCAAACTCTAAAATTATATGTTCTAGTAATTTAATGAAGATCTTTTAAGGTGGCTTTTCCCCTCTGGCAACTATATAGCACTTTAAGGTTTGCAAAGTGCTTTACAAATATTATGTTATCTTCACATCAACCCTAGGAAATAGGTGCTATTATTATCCCCATTCTACAGATAAGGAAACTGAAACACACTGAGCTTAGAGGACTTGCCCTAAGGTCACAGACTTAGTTAAAAGTATGTGAGGTTATATCTGAACTCAGATCTTCCGGACTCCAGGCTCACTGTGCAGCCAGTTGCCTCTAGTGAATCAAATACTCATTTTCAGATGAGCAATGAATACAGTGGAACTATGTATTCTTTCAAATTTTTGGTCAATTGTGTAGCTTATAAAGATTTGGTCTGCAATAAAATACAATTTATAAAAGGTTATTTGTTGTTTCCTTCTAATATTTTCCATATTTGATAAATGTACAGATTATTCACAAAAAGATCTCACAAAGATGAAAAAAACATACATTGTTTCCTTTGTCTTCTTGGTCCACATTTTGGTAATAATTATAAAACCAAACGCTTATAAAAATGTTTTCATTTATAATTTTTTCGAAGTGTCAATTATCTTCTCTTTTGGTTCTCTTGAAAATCAGTATTCCAGTTCCATACAAAACAATGTCCCTAATGGAAGAGTTCCTTTTTTATTTTGATATGGCACAACTGCTCTTCCAGATATCATTTACTTAAAGCTACATTTTCTCCTAGAGTGTTGTACATGTATTGTGTGGTATGTAAACAGAAGTCATGTCTTTACCTTTATCAATTTCATGTTTTCTCTGAGTTATTAGGTCAGATGAAGACTCAAGATATCTTCTCATTGTAACTCTTTTTTATGTGTGTGTTGATTTTAACCTATAATCTAGAATGCATTGGTGTTCCTACACATAGATGAATGGTTTCAACATCAATAACCAGTCATTCAGTCTATGAAGATGATTACATTCATGTTTGATGAGCTGGGGTACTTACTCTATCCGTGACTTCATGTGTATAATCACTTTCATATTGCCCACCCAATCAATGGATAAGAGTGGAGAGAGAAGAAAAGAACTTGGAAGTAAAAAAAAAAAAAATTTAATGAATATTTAAAATTTTTGACATGTAATTGGGAAATGTTTAGTGAAATATTTTTTTAAATGTAAGCATCTGACACATAGCTAATATGGGATTTTTTTTCTTGTATAACCTCAAAGACTAATTTATAATTTAATTTTTTTCTATCTTTCCCTGTACTCTTCCCTTAAGTTTCAAGGTTTAGAGAATTTTCTCAAGTTCAAAGAATTTCCCTACCACATTCTTTGAAATAGATATTGGTACATAAGCTACCCTTATTTTCTTGGTAGTATTTTTGCTTATGCTATTCATGAGCACTGCAAAAGCAAGATGAACAACTGTCTCATAAAATCATGTTTCTTGCTGCCTCTGCATACATCATATAAAACCCACTCTGCTAACTCCTCTATTTTGTTTCTCCAAATTTAAGTGTTTTTCCACAACTGAGGATAAATACTGTTTGCAGACAATTTTCACAAGATGAAGTAGAACAAGAGGTAAATTAAATGGAAAACATAAGGAATTATAGTATAATTCCAAAAGGAAGGTGGAAGGGTGAAGGGAGAGAAATGGTGACTAACATTTGATCCTGGAAAAAAGTCATAAGAGACTAGTAAACAATGCTATTAATAACTTACATATATCTGCTTAGGTTAATAGCAAACAAGGACTCTGGCATTCCTCTACCAAAGGTCCTACTATCAGTTAATTACAGAAGGGTCTTGCTGAGCAAGTAAATTTATTCTTTTGCATAATTCAAAGGCAAAAGATTCAGTGTTCTCAGGCCTCATGAAATAGGCAGCCTCCTCTAATATATGTCTTTTTGATATGTTTGCATAACTTTAGTATTTCAAGGTAAAATGAGACCTACCTGCAATGTATGCTACATATTATCAAAGAAAGTCTATTTTTCTGGGTGTATCATTTTTAGTTTTAGTCTACAGCCAACTATATATATATATATA
>NW_025362147.1:0-4346 GCF_016433145.1 Gracilinanus agilis
AGATCAAGACTTGTTGTTTCACTAACACATTGATTTAGACAGTGTCAAAAGAGGTGAAATAGAAAATGTCTGGTTCGAGGTCCTGCAAACCGCTTTATATTTTGCTGAGATTTAACTATCAACTTCATGGCACGTAATAGTAGTTCTAATTAGTTGTTCCTGAATTCTAATTTTTATGAATGCTCACTGTTATTCTTGTGCTTCATTTTCTCTTTGTGTATAATTGACCTGTACCAAACCACAATTTTATATTATCCAATGGCTAACAGTTTTATTCTTCCTTTTTAGAGGCTTAGACATCTGCCAGAACCTAAGCTGTTAGCCATTTTGCCCTGGGTACCAGGTTGGGAGACAAGACTAGCCAATGACTGTGAGAAAAGGGAGCCTTCACTCAGCAGAGAGCACACTCCCAAGGAGTGAACTTGGTTCAAAATACATGCTTGGTTGATAACAGGGAATGGTTCAGGACCACCAGCCTTGGTGGGTCCATCAGTGATTGTTTAAATGCTAGTCTACCTTCCACCTTCCTTGTCAGACTATCAGAAAAACAGATCGGATTTAGCTGAGTGTGTCTCTTGACAGACTTATATTGCTCTCTTAAGGGGTGTTGCTAGAATCAAAGTAGACGTGTAAATTCTATCAGCACCATCAGTGAAGTGTTTTTTTTGGGGGTTTTTGTTCTTTCTTTTGCAGTTGAAAATCCTTCCACTTACAGAAGACTGGAGAGAAACAACAGATTTTGCATAATATTTTAATTAGAGGATGTTTGCTTTGTAAAACCTTATGCGATCCATGAAATGATCAAAATAATTGTGGGCACAAATTGCATATGCAAAGCTAGAGACCTGGTAGGTGTCCTCTAATCCACAATGTTTATACCACAGGGAACTGCTGGATAATGACACCAGTAGTGTCTATAGTCATTGCTTTGATCAAATATATTTCTGTCCTGTAAAGATAGACTTAGTTGAACCTTAAAGACTCACCTGGTGTGGATACCTGATTCCAGGCAGACCTATTTTGAAATGTCCATACCAAATATTGTCCATAATTATTAATTCTGGATGGTGGAAGGGTAAGGTAGTTGAAAAAGGGCTGGAGTGGGGTCAGAGAGGTTCTGGGTTCAAATCTTACTTCTAACCCTTGCCAAATGTATGACCAAGGTCAAGTTATAATAGTTCTGATCTCAAGGTTCTTTATCTGTAAAATGGGGATAATAATACCTGTGGTAGCACCTCAGAGGGCTATGGTGAGATTCTGATGACCTAATGTATAAAAAGTTCATTGCAAGCCTTAAAATATTAGATATATATCAGCTATTATTGTGTTGGACTTTACTGTTTTTTGTTAACAGTTAAATAAAAATACTTAGCACGGTGTCTAACACTTGGTAAAAGCTGAAAAATGCTCATTCCCTTCCCATGCCACCACCATTACTTTTTATTTACCTTTTAAATATTTTAATTATTACTTAACAACATGGTATTTCTATGCTACCACCCACACCCCTACCATGTAAACTCCTCAAAGGAAGGGGCTATCTTCATTTTTATCTTTGTATCCCCAGCCTACCACATTTAAGAAATGCTTGTGTTGAGTTGTATTGAATTGAATTGAGATTAGAACGATTCTGGTTGGCTTCAAAGGAAAGACCTAGAAGCGATGCATGCCTAGACCAATGCTGAGCCAATGGTAGGTGCCCAATAGATACTTATTGATTTTGGTGGACTCAACCGAAGAAAGATAACGTCACCTTCTATTTATAAAGTTCTTCAAGACCTAGCAGTGAGCCTGAAAGTTAAGTTCCTATCAGCAGAGATGGCAGAAGACACAACAGTTCCCCAAGACAGATTAATCTTGGAGTGGCTCAATATCTCCTTGATTTTTAGCCTTTTAGATCAACTGTGAGAACAATTCCTCCTTTGAGAACATGTTACAGACATGGTGTGTGAGGCTCTCTCTCATGGCAGAGAGCATCACCATGATGAATAACTCCTACAAGAGTAGAATGTCATAGAACACACCATTGAGCTGCAGAATAATGGATCAAAGGATCATGACTCCGAAAAACAAATAACGGACAAGAATAAGGGGGAAGCGGAATTTGGAGCCTAAGCACTTGGATTCGAATCCTGATTCTTTGACTTACCTATTAAAAATGAATTAAAAAAAACCCCTCTACCTTCTGTCTTAAGTATTGATTCCAAGGGAGAGAGTGGTAAGGGTTAGCCCAGGGTCACACAGTAAAGAAGTTTCTGAGACCAGAATTGAATCCAGGTCCTCCCAACACCAGGCCTTGTTCTCTATCCACTGAGTCACCTACTTGCCCTTCACTTACTCTATTAATATGATTTTGGGCAACTCCTTCTAATCTCTCTGGGCCTCTGTTTCCTCATCTGTAAAATGAAACTATTAGGAAACTGAACCCATTCTTTGGCTCTTAATGAATTGGATTTTGTATCATGAAGAAAGCAGAACCAGAAAAAATGCTAGAATAGAAGTGGAAACTTCCAAACTCTCCTATAATATTGGTAGTCAAGGGTCAGGCATAACAAAAAGACTAATTAAACTTGTAGAGTCCAATGTCCAATAATTGAAAAGGAACTCTTTGGGGACAGATAAGGAATTCAATAGCAGGAAAAAAAGCAAGAGTCAGCTAGGTGGCTCAGTGGATAGAGAGCCAGCCCTATAGATGGGATGTCTTAGATTCAAATCTGGCTTCAGACATTTTCTAGCTGTGTGACCCTGGGCAAATCACTTCACCCCCATTGCCTAGCCCTTACTGGTCTTCTGTGTTGGAACCAATACACAGTAGGGATAGTTAGAGAGGAGGTGAGGGTTTAAAAAAAAAGAGAAGAAAATAGCAGCTGGTAGAATGAAATCTGAAAACCTGAGATTCAAATGTCGAATCTGCTCTCCTCTCAGTTTCCCACACTGGAAAATTAGGGGATTGGTTCCAGTTTTGAATTTCTCTGATTCAAAAATGAAAGTTGTTGGCCTCAGCGTCCCCCAGTTTATGGCTTTTTTTGGAAATCAAGGGGTTTCTGGATATGATTATGCCAAATGAGAGATCTACATCATTGCTTCTGTGGTGAATGAGAAGAAGAGAGGCTGGTTGTTGGGTTCCGGGTACCAGTGATTAGAATCCTATGAAAATGACTTCTATGGGTAGAGTAAGGATAGTTTGGCATGGTACAATGGAAAGAACCCTGGATTTGGAACCTGAGAACTTGGGTTAGAGCCCAAGGTTTGCCATTTTCTAATACTGTGACCTTAGGTAAGTAATTTCATCACTCTCAGTCTCGGGTTCCTAATCAGTCCCAGGCGTTGGTATAGATGAACTCTAGAGTCCCTTCTAGCTTTAATACCTTGATCATATCAAATTTTTAAATTCTAATGAATGCTTCTTTCTTTTCTTTTCTTTTTCTTTTTAACCCTTAACTTCTGTGTATTGGCTCCTAGGTGGAAGAGTGGTAAGGGTAGGCAATGGAGGTCAAGTGACTTGTCCAGGGTCACACAGCTGGGAAGTGTCTGAGGCCAGATTTGAACCTAGGACCTCCCATCTCTAGGCCTGACTCTCAATCCACTGAGCTACCCAGCTGCCCCATGCTTCTTGATGGAAGGGAATATTTGGGGTCTTTCTTTGTATCTGTCACATTTAACACACTTTATAGCATCCCGTTGTTGTTGTTGAATTGTTTTAGTTGTGTCTAACTCATTATGACCCACTTTGGGATTTCTTGGACAGAGATACCAGAATGGGTTGCCATTTCTTTCTCCAGCTCATTTTACAGATGAGGAACTGAGGCAAACAGGGTGAAGTAACTTGCCCAGGGTCATACAACTAGGAAGTATCTGAAGCCAGATTCAAACTCACAAAGATGAGTCTTCCTGACTTCAGATCCAACACGCTATCTACCAATTAACTGTCCATCTAGCATATAAAAAGTACATATTATTAAATTTAATATATAACATTAATATATACTATGTTTATATGTAAATATATAATCTACAAATATATTGTGGAGACGGAAGTTGTTGGCCTCAGAATTCCCCATTTTATGGCTTTTTTTTAAAATCAAGGGGTTTCTGGATATGATTATCCCAAATGAGAGATCTACATCATTGATTCTGTGGTGAATGAGAAGAAGGAGATACTAGTTGTTGGGCTCTGGGTACCAGAGATTAGAATCCTACATTTGTAGAATAATCCACAAATATATAATCTGCAAATATATTTACATGTAAAATATATAATATACAAATACATATTTATAGGTAAATATACAATATGCAAATATTTACATGTTAATATAGAATATATAGATATATATATTCATAGG
>NW_025362148.1:0-4505 GCF_016433145.1 Gracilinanus agilis
AATATTAAAGTGTAAAAAGGATGGCTTTCCACCCTTTGATGATAGTGTGTAAAGAGATGGCCCTTTTTCTCTACATTAACAAAAGTACTCTAACATAAAATTTCACTACTACTAATGATTTAACCTGTGATTCTCAAATAGTTATTGGTTTTTATAGTTGTGTGCCCATGACTAATAGAAGACCAGGATCTCTCTAGTCGTAGAAAAGAGAGTGGACCTATATGCACATGAGGGAATAGTGACAGCTTTTAAATTTACTTACAACTTTGCCCAACTGATACCGGGAAAATTTGAGCCATGTACTACAATAAATACTAATGGAATCTATGTGACATATTTTTGGTTTTGTTTCTACCTTTAATGCTTATGACAGTAATGATTGCTATATAACTATCCATTGAGAGGGATTTATGGCTAAATATTGGGAAATGTGTGAGAGAAAGTAATCATCTCTCCACTCAGTCTGTAAATAAAGATTTTTTAAAGCATCTACTATATTCCGTGACTATGGTAAGCACTGCAGATATAAAGAATTTTTTTTAAATATAATACCTGCTCTCAAGAAGCTCACAAAAGATTAGCCAATATAAAATGTATACAAGAGAAATGCAATGAAATGTCACTTCTAAATATTCGTCATTCCAGATATTACTCTCACCCAATTATTTCCCTGTAATGGTACACACTATTAAATTAAATGACAAACTACATTTTCTTGAATTATTTATATTTGAAAGTTTTGTTTCAAAAATATAGACTAGTTTTGTACTTATATATGTGTGGCTGAAAAGAATGATGGATACCTATTATTCTTTTGAGGAATGGATACATGCATCAATAGCATGACTTTGATATTTATAGATTTCTCTGGGAATCTTTTGTTTTTTTTAGTTCAAGGCCTCTGCACTCTAAAGCAGTAATTTCTTTTTTGGTTATGTTGAGCCAAATTAAAAGAAAAACAAAACAAAACAAACAAACAAACAAACAACAACAAAACAACTGTTTCTAGCACATAAAACTCTGCCTAACCATAGGTCTAACTCTGCTCAAGAAACTTAATGAAATCTTATTGTTAATTACTAACTCCTCTGTCTCCCAATCATTCATTGAAGGTGAGGGACTGGTTTTGCATTCTTTATTTCTAGTCACAGTTCTTAGGACATTTTCTAGCATACAGCAAGTACTTAATTTCTTGTTGAATTGAATCTAAGTTGATTTTTAACTTAAATGTTACAACCCAATGGATAGAGGAACAATGGCCTTAGAGTCAAAGGGACCAAGTTCGAATTCTGCTTTTAACTCTACTAGGTGTATGATTCTAGTCCAATCACTTAGCTTTTATAGTCTCATCTAGGTGGCACAGTGGATTACAACTCTTGGCCTGTAGTAAAGAAGACCTGAATTCAAATTAGACTTTAGATACTTGCTAGCATTGTATGCCTAGACCAGCTTTAACCTCGGTCACAATTTCCTCAGCTGTAAAATGGAGATGATAATAACACCCAATTCACAGGATTATTGTGAGGACCAAATGAAGTAATATTTTTAAAGCACTCAGCACTTCTCCAACAAAAATTAGACACATAGATTCTTTTTCCACTCCCCTTGGGAAACTCCCTACCACTTATCTATTAAGTCACAGATTTGCAGGGCTCTATATTGTTGAAAGGAAGGGCTTCCCATATGTGGAATTCCTCATATGAACAAAATCACAAGTTCTTTTTATATTGAAGTATTTTTCCTTTTATTTTTCATATTTGAGTTTATGCAACTTTCTTAATTTGCTTGCTTAGTCACCTTTGTGACTAAGTCCTTCATCACTTTGTACCTCAATTTCCTCATTTGCAAAATGAGAGGATTAGTTTCTATATAACATTTGAGGACACTTATTGCCCTAAATCTAAAAACTTTTGACAATATAGCCCCAAAGATAGGATCTGTGAGATACATATAACTTTGTGAATTCTCAAGATGAACTAAACTCACAACTTCAACAGCTTAGAACCGAAAACCTATATTTTTTATTTTTCATAAACAATGTATTTCTTCATTTCCCCACTTTAAAAGTTTAAACATATTGAGGATATTCCAACAAGTCTCTCTGAATGCTACTTTGATAAACCACACACACATGAGAACACATAAACACACACACATGCCAACACATACACCTCAGGAAGGATTTTCTGTTAACATTTCCTATAAATTACCCAAATGAGGACAGCTAAGAAGAGTCAATATATTTTTTCCAAACTTGAGTGTTCTGAATTCCCCAGGTTGTAGCATGTCCGTATGTGTGTATGTGTACATGTATTCTTTTCCTTTGGGATCTATCAAAATTAGCCTAGTAAGAAGCTAACAACCTGCCATATGGCTGTTATTCATTGCCATTATTTATTCTCTCTTCTATTGTGAAACCATTTATGTGATTTTTAATTATCATTTTACCTTTTTTTAAATGCCACATACACTTTCTAAAATGTTTCTTCATCCTTTCCCACCTGGTAAAATCCATTCTTAAAATAAAAGTAAGTAAAACCAACTGAAACTGTTGCCAGGTCTTAAAGTATATGCAACATCTGAAACTAACAGCCTCCATATTTGTCACAAGAAAAGGTTCTTGGCATTTCTATAGCCTTTGATACATTCAATCACTCTCTTCTCCAAGATATTCTTTTTTCTCTAGATTTTTCTGATACTACTCTCTCCTAATTCTCCTCCTACCTATTTGAATGCTCCATCTTAATCTCCTTTACTGGACCTTCATTCAGTGACCTTTCAGGGTTTCACACGAGGATCTTGCCTTCTCTCTTCCACTTATGTTATTTTACTTAGTGATTTCATGACCTCCCATGGATTTAGTGATCATATCTATGGTAAATGATTTACAAATGTCAAGCCCTGACTTCTCCACTGACTTCAACCTTCAAATTTCCAATATATCAAACATAATGTCCCATAGAAATTGTAAACTCATCATTTCTAAAACCAAACTCATTATTCCCCACCAACCTCCAAACACTTTCTTTCTAACACATTAATATTTATGACATCCTCTTTTCTAAGCTATCAGGTTTTCAAACTTGGCGTTATCTTTAACTTCTTACTATTTCTCACTCCAATATATAATCTATTGCAAGCCATATTGCCTTTTGAATTCATAACATATCTTGCATATGTGCTTTTCTCTCCTCTGATCCTGGTACCACCTTGATACAGACCCTCAAAACCTCATGACTAGATTATTGAAATAACCTTCTGGTTGGTTCTCCCTGACACATTTCTCTCCACTTCAGTCCATAGTCTGCACAGTCCACTTGTATAGCAAAATGATCTTCATAAAGCATGGGTCTGACAATGTAAGCACACCCCAGTAAGAACTATAGTCACACTCTGTCATCTTTAGGATCAAATATAAAGTAATGCTTGATAGTGAAAGCCCTTCCTCACTTTCTCCCACCCACAATTTCAATCTTCTTATATCTTACACACTTCACTTGTAATCACTCTCACTATACCATTGCATATCCTGGTTTCTGTGCACAAAAAAAAAAGAGACGATGTCCTATTCTAGACATTTTCAATGACTGTCACGGAATGTACTTTGTGGAATTCTCTCATTTCTTCCTCATCTCTGCATCTTTTATTTCCTGGCTTCCATAAATTCCTAGCTAGATTGTGACCTGAAATACAAAATAATTAACATGAATTAGCCTACCTTAGCAATAAAATCATGTCTAGAATAAAGAATGCTATTGTCTTACTGTGCTCACCTCCTCCTAGATAAATCAGGAGTAACATATTTAGTTTGGAGTGCTATAGTTCAGAAAGAATGTTAACAACCTTAGAACAATTTTCGGGTTAGGGTAAACAGACTGATCATACAAGGCCTTTGCAAAATGCAATTTGAAGATTACTTGAAGTGATTGGTGACTTTTATTCTGAAGGAGAGAAGGCTTAATGGAAGATGCAATAATTGCATCAAAGACCTTTCATCACAGGAAATGACTACCTCTCAAGATAGAGGATTTCACTTTGGGACAGCTATAACTATTTCCAAGCATGGTTTTAATTTTGTTTAAATTTAATTAATAATTAAAATTATCCTTAGCACCTAAAGGTGTCTTATTATATGCTGATAGTCCCTCATTCCCTTAGAACATGGCAAATCAAGTTTATGTTCTCCCTCCATGTGATCTCCTTTCAGAGACTTATGAAAAGATATAACGAATATAAAGATGATAAAGTGATAAGATCATAGATGTAGAATTGGAAGAGAAATCAGAAGCCAACCTTAATCCAATATCTAATTTCATAGTTGTGGAAACTGAGACCCACTAAGGTTACAGATTTGCCCAATATATTCTATTACCTTTCAGGGTCTCAATTCTTTTATCTATTAATTGAAGGAGTGGTAATACATGGTCTCTGAGATCTCTTTCAGTTCCTTGTCTCTCATTCTCAATCTCTCTCTCTCTCTCTCTCTCTCTCTCTCTCTCTCTCTC
>NW_025362149.1:0-4454 GCF_016433145.1 Gracilinanus agilis
GTATACTTATTAAATAATTGATTCATATTTTATTTTATATATTTATGAATATTTATATGTTTTGTCATGTTTATAATAATTATAATATTTAATAATCAACATGTGATCCCAGTTTCCCACCCTCTCTAATTCTAGTGGCAAAGCTTTGGTCAAGATTATGTGGCTTTCTCATATAAGGGGAAGGAATACACATTTAAATTGTGCTGGGCACTGGACCAAGGACTTTACAATTATTATCTCATCTGATCCTTACAATAACCCTGGGAGACAGATAATGTTATCTCCATTTTAGTGAAGAGGAAAAGGAGGCAATTCCTTATGGTTTTTTGCACCCTTTCCTTGCAACAATACTGTAAGAATTATTATTTCCATTTTACAGATTAAAAAATGTTTTTGTTTAGTTGTTTCAGTTTTATTAGACCCCATTTGGGATTTTTTTGGCAAAGATACTGGGTTGTATGTCATTTCCTTCTCCAGCTCATTTAACAAATAAGGAAACTGAGGCCAACAAGGTTAAATGACTTGCTCAAGGGTCACACAGTGAATAAGTGCCTTTTGTAAAATTTTAACTTGGTTAATATTTGTCCTCTTGATTACAGACCCATCATTCTATTCATTATATTACCTACCTGTCCTCCTGACTAAGAAAAAATAAAATTGCCTTCTAACAGCTACTCAGGAAAGACACAGAAGAACAAGGCCTTCTGGCTTCTAGTTTTGCAGTCTTTTCCATCAAATATCTCCCATGAACACCTTGCCACGGCAATCTCCAAGGCCATTCCAGGACAGTGCAAGTCCTACCAAGCAGGAAAGGTTTCTGGTACTATTCCAAAGCCTATGGTTTCTAGGATCAGATTGAAATTCCTCTGGTGGTCAAAGCTCTGCCTTCTTGACCTGTTTTCTAAATCTAGACATAGATTGAAAACCAAAAAGTGAACTACAAAGCAGCATCTGGGTTTTTCTTTTTACAAGAAACACAGAAGGTAAAATACCTAACACCTCTCTCTCTCTGTCTCTCTCTCTCTCTCTCTCTCTCTCTCTCTCTCTCTCTCTCTCTCTCTCTCTCTTATGTAGGGCACTTACCCAGTGATGAAGATGGAGGCATTCCAGAAAAGGGGGCTACAAAGTTGCTAATAATCACACCAGTCTGAATTCACCTATAATTGTTTTCACCTAATGCCCAATGAATTGGCACACTATTAGAAGGATAAAATCACATCCATCTTCACTATAAATTAAACCAGGAGGCATAAAGAAATGACAGCTAAATGAAAAGATGACAATTCAATTTAAGAAACACTGATGAAGGACGTGGGGCACTCTGTGCTCTCACATTCTCTTTAGAGAGGAGAATAAAGAAGCAGGTGCCTAAGGCCAACAAGGAAGACTATTTCTTGGAATAAATTGGTCGGTCAATCAACAAAAATTATCATGTCACAGGAATTATGTTAAATATGGGGATTATAATAATCAAAGTAAAACAATTTCTGCCTTTAGGGAGTTTACATTCTATCAGAGGAGACCATATGCACATTTGTCTATTTGTACACCATTTATACAAAATGAATCCAAGGAGGTTTGGGGAAGGAGTATGCAAGAACATGGGGAAATTGGGAAAAGATACATATAGAAGATGGTGCTTACATAAGTCTTACAAAACCCAGGAATTTTAGAGGCAGGGTGGGTTGAAGAGAAGGTGGGTGATCTTACAACAATGACCAATATGGAGGTGTGTTTTTGCATGAAAATAAAAATAAAAATAAATTTTAAAGTTCACTGCTTAATGGGAGAGAAGACATGCAAACAACTGTACAAACAAGCTATAAATAGGATAAATTTGAGACAGTCAACAGAGATGGCCCAGGAAAAGTTTCCTGTAGATGGTGGAATTTTGGAGGGGACTCAAAGATGTCAGGAAAATGGAGAAATGGAGATGAGCAAAGAACATTAAAGGCATGGGTGATAAGCCCTCAGGAGATGGAGTGTCTTAGAGAATCATCAGCAAGGAGGCTACACTGACGGTACATAAGGTCATAAGGGGTAAAAAGAGTGGAAATTGGGGAGCAAAGGAAGGGACATGTTGGGAAGAGCTTTGACTCCCAAACAAAAGAATTTTAATCTGATTCTGGAAGTCACAGGCAGCATGGAAGAGAGTAACACAATGTTAAGTCCAACAGTAGGATGGAACCAGGTTGTGAAAAGCTTTAAAGGAAATTTTTTATTTAATTCTAGAAATAGTAGGAAATCACCAGCCTTTGAGCAGCACAGGTAAAGATAGAGAGACCTGTGTTTTAGGGTAATCACTCTGGTAGCCTGGAGTAAGGCAATGGATGGGAGGAGGGAGACTTTCAGGCAGGAGACCAAGTAGGAACCAACAGGAAAGTTCATTCATGAGCTAATAGGAGCCTAAATTAGGATGGCAGCTTGGAGAGGGAAGGAAATCTGTTAAGAGATGTGTAAGAGAAAGACAATTCAAGATTCAGCAACTGATTGTATATGTGAGATAAGAAAGGAGTTAGGGATGACACCAAAATTGAGAGTCTAGGTGATATGAAGGAGGGAAGTGCCTTTAGAAATAGAGGAGAAGTTTGGAAAAGGACTTGGACTGGGAGAAAAGTAATGAATTCTGGTCTTCACATGTTAAATTTGAAAGACTCACCTACAGGAGACATCCAGGTTCAAAATGTCCAATAGACATTTGGTGATGTGGGCCTAGAACTCAATAAAGATAGGAATGGAGAAATCAATCTAAGACTCATCTACACAGAGATGATAAAGGAACTCATTAGAAGCTGATGAGATAACCAAGTAAAACAGGACAAAGATAAAAGAGAAGGGAGCCCAAGACAGAACCTTGGGAGATGTTTAAATTAGTGGGCATGACTTGAACAAAGTATTCCCACGTTTAGTGGTCTAATGAATAAGTGAAAGAGTCTGAGAAGAACAATAATGAAGATAATAACAAAGGAGCCAAGAGAGAGCAATGTCATGAAAACCCAAAGAGAAAAAAAAACCCAGGAGAAGAGGGTAGTTGATGCCTCGTATAATAGGAGGGAATAAGCATGTACATTGATAGATTGATAGATGATAGATAATAGACAAATAGATGGAGAGAGAGAGAGAGAGAGAGAGAGAGAGAGAGAGAGAGAGAGAGAGAGAGAGAAAGAGAGAGAGAGAGAGATGGAGAGAGAGGGAGATGGAAAAAGGATAGAGAAAGAAATGGAGAGAGAGAAAGAGATGAAGGGGGACAGAGATAGATGGAGAGAGATTGATTGAGGGGAGAGAGAGAGATGGAAAAGGAGAGAGAGAGAAAAGGAGAGAGAAAGAGAGACGGAGGAGGACAGAGATAGATGGAGAGAGACAGTGAGAGAGAGATGGAGAGATGGAGAGATGAGAGATGCAGAGAGAGATGGAGAGAGTGAGAGAGATGGATAGAGATAGAGATGAATAGAGGTAGAGATATATACATACATAAATATATTTATATATACATGGGGGCATGTTTGTATGTGTTTATATCTTTTTTATATAAACACTTATTATGTGCCAGACAGACACTATTCTAAGTGCATTAAAAATATTAATTCATTTGATCCTCAAAACAATCCTGGGAGTGTAAGTAATGTTATTATCCCCATTTTGCAGAGAAGGAAATTGAGGCAATTTTTCAGGATATCAAAAGTTGTAGAAAGGTCAAGAAGAATATGGACTGGGAAAAGGTTCATTAGATTTAACAATTAAGAGATCCTGATTAACTCTTGAGAATAGTTTCATTGAAGTGATGAGACTAGAAGCCAAACTCCAGAGAATATAGGAGAGAATGAAAAGAGAGAAAATACAGGAACCAAGATGACTTTTTCAAAATGTTTGGCTGAGAAAAGGAGAAGATGATCACCATCTGGGATCTTGGGTTCTAATTAGGAATATTTGATTATTTTACCTTGCTGTGCTCAGAGTGAATATGAATAGTAAAAGCAAACCAACCACCATGAAAATAATCACAACTGAAGTCACAACATCCTTAGAGAAAATGACGCATGCCAGGGAGTTCAATAAAGGCTCTGACAAGTTTCTTCAAATGGATTCCAAGCAACATATACCTGAATACTTGGCAATTTCAACATGTAAGCGGGCACAGGAAAAAGAAGATGAAAACTAAAACTAGAAAAATAGGATGGAGGCTTCAAAGATGTGCAGAAGCTTCACATCCACCTTTCAAGACTTTCAAGAAGAGTCAGAAAGGGGCAACTAGGCAGTACAGTGGATAGAACGCCTGGCCTGGAGCCAGGAGGACATGGGTTCAAATCTGGTTTTTTAGCTGTGTAACCCTGGGCAAGTCATTTAACCCCAACTGACTAGTTCAGCCTTAGAATTGATACTAACTGATAAGACAGAAGGTGAAGGTTTAAAAAATAAGTCAGACTTGTCAGCTCTGGGAGTGGGGAGGGTGAAAA
>NW_025362150.1:0-1232 GCF_016433145.1 Gracilinanus agilis
ATATTATTTATCCCATCTCATCTTGTGTCAGCACGCCAGAGCTGACTGACTTTGTTGGAGATGTTACCTTTCCTTTGGGCTTCATATTGACTCTTTCTGCAGGTATGGGATGGAAGAAGCTGATTCCATAGTTTCTCATTGAATTTCTTGAACCTTATTGGTCTGATACAAACATTTGCTGCAGTAAGTATGTGGTAGGTGAACAGACTGTACCTTCTTAAGGCAGCCACCTTCTCAGTGACAACATCATCATCAAGGAATCTCCAGATAGATTCCTTCTCCTGGGACTTTTTCCAGAAAATTAAGAACAAAAGGCAAAGATTGAATTGACTAAGTATTGAATTTACCTTTTTCACAAGGATTATAAAGAAGACAATCAACTCTTAAGTACCTTTCCTATCACCTGTTAGGGTTCAAAATGGGTGGCCTCCAGAGGAACACAGGAGACAATGCAATCAAAGCAGGAGAAAGCTTTATTGCCAGTACGCACTGGGGAAACTCAGTAAAGAGAGTCCCGAGGGGGCATTCCGAATAAGGAATATATATATGTTTCTGGGATATAGGTGCCTTTGTCTTAGAGTTAGCTAATAGCTAGATAGAGGGAGTAGGGATGCTTCCAGGTGCCACAGGATATGATTCTTAATCTTCAAGGCTGTTCTGTCTAGGAATCTTCAACGCTGTTTCATCTAGGGGCCCTGGGGCTTCCAGCCAGGAGTTGTCCCTGGGACTGTGAGTCAGAGAGATAACTGCCCTGCTTGAGTCCGGCATGATGTTATCCAAAAGATCCCCTGCTTAATTGCTAAGTTTAGCTTTTTGGCTATAATATTCTTATAAGCTATAAGCTATAATATTTCTATAAGCTTTTTTGGCTATAACATTCCTCCCTTTTTCGTTTTGCTTACTGAGGAATCTTCCTCAGGGCCAAAGAATAAGTCCAACACTGGGAAACTAGTTCAAGGGGAATCTGAGGTTAAGTTTTGGGATCCTTTGTAAGTCGCCAATTGTAGATTTTAAAATTAATATTCAATGCCTCCAAGGTAGGATATTTATAAGGATTTATTAATATCAAATTGGAGAGCTAGAGAGACCCAGGGAGCCTTTCCCACTCAGCTCACGTGCAAGAGAGAGCTTTGGGCCACCAGGACAGGTCAGGACTCCATTCACGTGCAAGAGAGGGGGCGTGGCACAGCAAACCCAAATTAAATACAGATCATGTAAGCATGCATGTATAC
>NW_025362151.1:0-1017 GCF_016433145.1 Gracilinanus agilis
CAATCCAATCTTAGTAATACTTTCCCTTGATATTTTTTGAAGGAATGTACCAATGTTTGCTGTGATGCTGTGACATGCAAAATCAAACCAAATTTTAAGTGTGCATTTGGAGAATGCTGTGAAAAATGCCAGGTAAGATTCAGATCTATATTCCATATTAATGAAAATAATAAAGACAATGTGCTAGTGATGATGATAACTGTGGCCATATAACAACAATAGTACAAGCATATTAAAAATTCTAGATTCCTTTAATTAATCACTGAAAACAAAAGACAGTGAGTTAAGATGACAAAAAAGTGTTAATGGCACACAGAACAAAATAAACAATAGAACATTGATTAAAAAAAAAAAACAACTTCACAAAGACATGGAGGATGGACTCTGAAATGGGAGGATCAGGAATGATTATCTCAATTTCACATTGATTAGAGAAATAGAAACTAAAAGCACCCTGAGGTACTATCTCACTTTTCAGATTGGCTAAAATGATAAAAGGGAAAAATGACAAATGCTGATCTGGAAAAAAAAAACACTAAAACCCTGTTGATGGAACTGTGAACTGATCCAACCATTTTAGACAACAACCTAGAATTATGCTCAGAGTTACAAATCTGTGTGTACCATTTGGACCAGCAATAAGACAGTTTGATTTATTTCCAAAGAAATCAGGGAAAAAGGAAAATAATCTGTAATTTCTAAAATATTTATAATAGCTTTCTTTGTGGTAGCAGGGAAATGGAAACTGAAGGGATGCCCATCAATTGGGGAATGGCTAAACAAGTTGTTGCATATGATTGTGATGAAATACTACTGCACTGTGAAAAATGATGAACAGGTTAATTAAAAAAACCAAACAAAACATGAAAGACTTTCATGAAATTATGAAATGTGAAATGAGCATAACCAAGAGAACAATATATGCAGTAACAAAAATATTGTTTGAAAACTGTCTTATATATGTTTACCACCAGAAAAAGAGGTGATAAATGTGAATAAGCAAGACAGTTTTATATA
>NW_025362152.1:0-1498 GCF_016433145.1 Gracilinanus agilis
GGGTTTTTTTTAAAGAGAAACATAAATTGCAGTGGCCATATTTATGAAACGACAGTTTTTGACTCATCAGTGATGACAATAGCCAACATTTTACATAGTCTTTTTTCAAAAATTTTAATTAATTTATTTTTTCATTTTTAATTTTTTCCATGTTTCTATGATTCATTTTCTTTCCCTCTCCTCTTCCCTACTCCCTCCCGGAGCCAACAAGCAATTCCACTGGGTTCTACAATTGTTGTCACTTGATATCTATTTCCATATTATTCGTTTTGGCTGTAGGGTACCATAGAGTCTGAAGGTTATCAAAGCACTTTGCGGTACCAGGTCATTTAGTCCTCATAGCAGGGTAGAGGGAGAGGCTATTATTATTCCCATTTCACAGGTAAGGAAATTGAGGCAGACAGAGGTTAGAGACTTACCCATGGTCACACAGCTAATAAATTTCCAAGTCTGGATTTGAACTTGGGCCTTCCTGACTTTAGGAAGTGCTTCATCCACTGTACCACCTAGCATTTATTAAGGTCCTACTATGTTCCAAGCATGGGATACAAATAAAAAGTGGTATAGTGCCTGTCCTCAAGGAGATTGCATTCTTTTTATTTTAAACCTTTACCTTCTGTTCTAGAATCAATACTGTATTGCTTCCAAGGCAGAGGAGCAGTAAAGGTTAGGCAATTGGGCTTGTGTGATTTGCCCAGGGTCACACAGCTAGGAAATGTCTAAGGCTGCATTTGAACCCAGGACCTCCCCAACTCCAGGACCAGCTTTCTCTCTACTAAGCGGTCCCCCACAGCTTTGTATTTCCTACCAAACAGATCTACCTCCCTCTAAGACTTAATAATTTTGAGAGATGACCATTGACAGTTGCTTATTCCAAAAAAATTTGTCATCCTTTCTACCAAAGGAGAATTTGACTTGTTGAAGCTTTAGAAAACAGTTTTCCATGATAGCCAAAGCCAAAAACTTCAGCACACTTCCATCAACCTGGGCATGAGCCTCTCTGTCCCTGGCTAGGGCTGCTCTTTGGACAACAGGCAGAAAGCACCAGCAGCAACGGCTATCCTCATGTGGGACATAGCATTTTTGTTCTCCTGGCTGCTGTAGCAATGATGTGTTTGTAGTTTAATGCTTTTATTCAACTACAAAAAAATCAGTGTATTGTGTGTATATGCACAGTGTGTGGTATGTATGTGTGTGCATATATGTGTGGGGGCATTACTATGTGTCTGTGGGTGCATACATGTGTGTACTGTGTGTGTATTAAGTTAATAAGTACTTATTAAACCCTATGTACCTGGTACTGTGCTGAGAGACTGGAATGCAAATAAACATATGCAGAAAGGAAGAGGTCCTTCCTCTCAAGTAGCTTATATGTATAAGCTACTTCATGTTTATTTTATTTACTTATTATATATTTATTATATGTTATATATAAATATGCTATATTCATTATATGTTGTCTATAGCATATATTGTGTGTTATATATTATATTGTGTG
>NW_025362153.1:0-2631 GCF_016433145.1 Gracilinanus agilis
AAAAAAAATGAAAAAATTAAATAAGAGTATATTTTGATCTACATTCAGACTCCCTCAGTTCCTTCTCTGGAGTCTTTTCATTATGAGTCCTTTGGGATTGTCTTGGGTCTCTGTGTTGTTGAGAATAGCCAACTCAGGCACATTTGACCATATTATAATATTATTCTTACAGTGTACAATGTTCCCTTGGTTCTGCTCACTTGATTCTTTATCAGGTTGTGAAGGTCTTTCCAGGTTTTTCTAAAATAATTTTATTCTTCATTTCTTAAAGCATAATAGTAGTTCATTGCAATCATAAAGCACTTGTTCAGCCATTCACCAAGTGATGGGCATCCCCTCAATTTTCATTTCTTTGCTATTTAGGAACACCATTATGGCAGCAGTATGCCAGATAGACTTTTGGAGGGAAAAGCAGAAAGGCTGGAGACAGAGAAATGGATTTTTTTTCTTCAGCCTTTACCCTCTATCTTAGAATTGATGCTAAATATTGATTCCAAGATAGAAAAGTAGCAAAAGCTGGGCAATGGGGGTTAAATAACTAGCTAGACAAATGGACTTTTAATAATGAAGTCCAAACGTGAAATGATATGGGGCACTGGGAAAGAAAGGATGGGAGAAATATTACCTAGTAAAGATTGGTCCCAAAGAAAGGAAATGTACTTGCCTTATTTCCCCCGTCCCCAGAAGTGAACCCCATAAAGAGAGGAGAGGAGAGAGAGAAAGAAAGGGAGAGGAAATGGCAAACCAACAAATGACAGACTTTAAAATGTGTGTGCATACATATTTTTTCCCCCTAGAAACCCTGGTTAAATATTTGCCAGCTCACCCTTGTATTACTCTATAAATATTGAGCTCAATAAGAGTAAAGTTGAAGGTTCAAGGGATAAAGTTATCACCAGGGTGAATAATAATAATAATAATTAATAATAATAATAATAATAACTGGCATGGATAGAGGGCTTTAAAGTTTGCAGAATACTTTACATCCATTATCTCATCTGAGCCTTGCAACACTCCCTCGCTATAAACTAGCAGAAGACTGAAATTCTCTTTAGCTATGGGTTCCATTCTCTTCCGTGATGCTCAGTTCACTTCTATTCTGTGAGCACTTGGTAGGTGTGTTCTCCACGACATGCCCCATGTTAGGATCTGGAGCCACAAAGATGAACCTTTGAACGAAGCCAAAGAATGGCCCTTTCATCCTACTAACAGTTGGGGAATGGGGTGGGACTTGTATGCATCTGAGTCAATGCAAAATGGAAACATGGCCATTTCTGGAGGAGGGAGAAGCAGGAGTAGGAGGAGGAAAGCCCTCGTGTAAGGAGGAGGATCATAGATCTAATGGCACAAGCCCCCTGGGCAGCTGCCCAGTCCAAACCCTTCTTCTTGCAGATGAGGAACTGAGGACCAGAGTGGTTCAGTGGCTTACCTTGATTTACAGAAGGGTCAGAGGCATGATTTGAACCCGTGCCTTCTAATTCCAGATCTAGCATTCTTTCCACTCACTGCACCATGAGCTGAGACTTGAAAAGAAGCTTCCATGGGACAGAAGTTGGGAAGGAGAACATTCTGTATGCTGAGGAGAGCTTCTACATTGGCATGGAGGCAGGAGATGATGGTTGTGCGCAGAGAACGACAAATAGGACAGTTTGGATGAATATAGAGTAGAAGAAGGAGAGTAATGAGAAATCGTTGTGGAAGGATAGGTTGGCACCATTTTGTAAAGGGTGTCAAATGGTGAATAGAGAAGCTGGTCCTAGAGGCAGCTGGGAGCTCCAGAATATGCTAGGAATATCACCCAGGCAGCTCTGTGGGGAATGGAGGCAGGAAACCAATGATAAAATTCATAAAAGAAAGAGCACTTCTGGAGAACTGGGGTCCCAGCCCCGGGGCCACTGCTTTTGTACTCTGGGCTACTGCACTGACTCAAAAGGGAGTTTCACAAGACAGACGTTGGAAGAGGGACAAGGTGTTCACTCTGACTCTGTGTTTTCTCATCTAAGTGGCTCAGCCTCCTCTCTGGCTCTGCCTCCCCAGCGGGCAGACGTCACCTGCGACTCAGGGTCCCATCTCTCAGCCATTCAGGGACATCGGGAATGATTTCCCTCCTCGGCTGCCTTGTTAAGCACATTTTTAATAAACTGGCTAATGAAGCAGTGGGGGAACCAGCTCATGCAGAGAATCTGTAAGGAGAACTCCTCGCTCTGAATCACACAGGCATGGAAATGCTGCCAAGCAGGGGCATAGAAGGCACATGGGGCACTGGGAGAGCCACAAGGACCTGTCGCCTTCTAAGCAGAAGCAGTTTTATGCTCTGATCAGCTCTATGTGTATATGATCTAGGAATGGTTTCTTTCTTTTGGGGTGGAGGGATGTCTCAAGGGAATAATTGCATTAATAATGGAACAGAAACAACAAAAATGCTTCACATTAATATTTTGTTTTAAAGTTTATTGATGCCTTCCTCTTTCCTCTTCCTTTCTTCCTCACTCTCCTTCCTTCCTTCCTTCCTTCCTTCCTTCTTCTCTTCCTTCTCTTCTCTCTCTTCCCTCTCTTCCCTTCCTTCTCTCCCTCCCTTCCCTCCTTCCTTCTCCTTTCCCTCCCTTCCTTCCCTCCCTCTTTCCCCTCTTT
>NW_025362154.1:0-5049 GCF_016433145.1 Gracilinanus agilis
CTCTATTTGAAGAAGGAAACCAGGAAATTGACTTCATCATTTCCCATTCTCCTGACTTCTTAAATTTCATGAGTTCCAGAAACTCAGCAGAAAACTGCCTCTCAGTTCTCTCCCTCCTTCTGGTTGGAGAGGATGGAGAGTGGACATCTGGACCCCCCTGCTAAACTCTCTTTAGAGGAGGATTTACTTTTTCATTTTCCACTGGCTGACTTTCTAGATTTTATGATCTCCAGAAACTCATACCTCCTCAGACCATTTCCAACCCCCACTGCAGGACTTCATTCCCTTGTGCCCAAGTAACTCCTCTCCCCATTCCTTTTCAGACTTTTTTAATATGTTGTCTTTCCTCATTATACTATTAGCTCCTTGAGGGAAGGGACTATAATATTCTTTTTATATCCCCAGGGCTTAGTGTTGTGCCTGGCTCATAGTAGAGGTTTAATAAATGCTTACTGAATATTGATTATTAACTTTTGTTTGTGAGTATGCCCTAGGCACTGTCCTGGGCTCTCTTGTCTTCTTTATATTTGATGTTGATGTCAACCACTATGGGTTCATTTATATCTCTATGCAGAGGACACTCCTATGATTCATATATCAAGCCAAAATCTTTCCTGAATTGTTCTACATCACCAAATATCTTAGACATTTCCCATTAGATATTCTGTAAGCATCTCAAACTTAACATTTCCAAAACAAAATTCTTTTTCTTTCCCTTCTTTCAAAATTGCCTTCTTCCACAATTTCTGTTGATAGTACCAATCAATCAATTAATCAATTTAAATCAGTGATTCCCAAAGTGGGCGCCACCGCCCCCTGGTGGGTGCTATAGTGATCCAGGGGAGCAGTGATGGCCACAGGTACATTTATCTTTCCTATTAATTGCTATTAAAATAAAAAATTAATTTCCAGGGGGCTAAGTAATATTTTTTCTGGAAAGGGGGTGGTAAAAAGGGGCCAAAAAAGTTTGGGAACCACTGATTTAAATGTTAGTTATGTGCCAGGCACTGTATTAGGCATTGAGGATAAATATTAAAGAAATAAAACAATTCCCAGGTGCAAAAAGCTCATATCATTACAAGAGATATAAGAAGGAAATATATACAAATACATGCCAAATAAATATAAATAAAATAAATGAAAATATATGCAAAGTAGTTAAATATAAGGTAATTTGAAAGAGAGACCATTAGGATTTGAGCAGAGCAGGAAGGGTTTCATGAAGAAGAAAGTGCTTGAAATTCTTCTGGAAGGAAGAGAGGAATCTTATGAAAATGAGGAAAAATTATATATTCCAGGCACAAGAAATAGTCAATCCAAGGCAATTAAGAAGGAAGATGTAATATCATGTTTGATGAACAGAGATAAGACTAGGCTGGCCAAATTGCTGGAGGTTCAGTGATGTTTCCTGAGGTTGGAAAGAAGTCAAGTCAAGATTGTGAAGTGTTTTAAAGGGTAAATACATGTGGCAGGCAGGGGCTGCTAGGTGGCTAAGTGAATTGAGAACAAGGTCTAGAGATGGGATGTCCTGGCTTCAAATCTAGCTTCAGACACTTTCTAGCTGTGTGACGCTGGACAAATCATTTAATTTCCCGTTGCCTAGACCTTACTACTCTTCAGCCTTGGAAATAATACATAGTATTGATTCTAAGAAAGAAAGTAAGGGGTTAAATAAAAGCTAAATACAGGACTTTATATTTGATTCTAGAGGCAATAGAGAGCTAGGAGTATATTGAGCAGGGAGTGACATGGTCAGATCTGTCCTTATGGAAGATTTTACTTTATCAGTTGTTTGTAGAGTATACTGGAATAGTGAGAGATATAAGGCAGTGAGGTAGCACAGTGGATATGCTTAGAGTCAATATGATCTGGGTTCAATCATTCAGCCATTCAACAAGTATTTTTTAAATATCTACTATGTGCTGGGCAATGTACTAATCTAAATCTGAAGTTTTTCTGTCATTACTAATGAGTTAATGTATTACTAGAAGAATCGAACTTTCTTGTCTTCTGATTTCTCTTTCCTAAACTTCAACTTCAGATCTAATTTGTCTTTTATAAACCTGTTTAGTTCACAATTTGTTACTCTCTTGCGTGGAATAAAGAAGGAAGAGTGAATGATATGTTGAATTATATTTTTTTAACTTCATAAAAGTGAGATTGTAAAACTACTAATCACTGGAAAATAACTATATTTTTCTCTCTTAAGAATTGTTGACTACTTGCTGGATGATCTAATTACTTCAGAAGAGTGTAAAAAAGGGAGTATCTTGGGATTTTAATAAAGCCGAGTGCTCTTGCCATGATGACTATGATTATTTATAAAACTGAAAACTTCTGTGAAGGTTTGACAAAATAAGGCAAGTGGACAATGATCTTTTTTTTTTAATAATTTTTTTTATTTTAAACCCTTAACTTCTGTGTATTGACTTAAAGGTGGAAGAGTGGTAAGGGTAGGCAACAAGGGTTAAGTGACTTGCCCAGGGTCACACAGTTGGGAAGTGTCTGAGGCCAGATTTGAACCTAGGACCTCCCATCTCTAGGCCTGGCTCTCCATCCACTGAGCTACCCAGCTGCCCCCTGGACAATGATCTTTTAAAACAAAAAATACACCCACATGCACACATGAGCGTGTGGACACACACACACACACACACACACACACATCTTCTCCAAAATGAAGATTCTCTCCCCCAAATAATTTGTATTTGATAGTTAAAGTACAAAAAAGGTGCCATGATTCTCCAAAGTCAGAAGGGACTTCAAACTTCATTTAGCCTAGAAATAGGGTGGTAGCTTAATGAAATGGAAAGCATACTGGCTTTGAAAACAGAGTTCCAGGTTCAAATCCCAACTCTACAACCTTTACCAAGACACTTAACCTATTGAGATCTTAGTTCTACCTCATCCAGTAAAATGAGGAGCTGGATCCCTTCTAAATCTAAACTCATGATCTATAAAACTGAGGCCAAGGAGTAGTCTAGAAAAGGATTAGTGTCCAAGTTTTCAATAACTTTAGGTAGTCAAAAGCACTTATTAAGCATATACTATATGTATGAAGTGTTTGGGGAGGGCTGCTGAACCCTTTTAAGAGCTGCTCATCCACCTTTGGTGCCCATCTTTCACCCAACTCTCATCCGTGGCTCCAAGAAGCTGTAGCATGTACAACAGCCACTCACTAAACCATAATTAGGATAACCAACGTGCTTGAACCTGTTGGTAAATTAGGGTAATGTCTAGCCCAAGCATGTGAAGATTTCCTCCCAGTGGAATTAACTGATGAGAACAATTTTTTTCCAATGGCCATGAAAGTGACTGTGCAGTGCTGAGAGTTTGGTCAGACATTGAAGACATCAAGGTCATCTATTGCATCCCAGGCCATTGCCAGTTGGCTTGACTTTTTGTCTTGCCACTGGACTTGGATAACTCTAGAAGACAGAATGAGGCTAACAATGTTATACATCTGCCTCATTTAAATCCAATTTATGCATGTCAAGGGAATGCCTCGTGATATCATTGGTCCTCTTCACAATCAAGGATGAACAACAGCTACGTGGCAGGCATTGGGCTAAGTGCTGAGAACACAAAGAAAACAAAAATAAAAACAAAAAAAGTAATTCCTACTCTGAAGGAGCTCACAGTCTAATGGGGATGACAACTTGCAAACAGCAACAGAATATATACAGAGTAAGTTGGAGATAAATCAGAAGGAAGACAGTAAGATTAAGGAGAATTGAGAAAAGTATCCTGTAGAACATGGAACTGTAGCTGAGATTTGTAGAAAGCCAAGAAGCTAAGAGGCAGAGAGGAAGAGCAAGAAAATTCTGGGCATGGGGATATTAGGCAGTCAGTGAAAATGCCCAGAGTAAGGAGATGAAGAATCATGTGTAAGAAACAGTGAAGAGTCCTATGTTCCTGGATTATCTTCTATTCTAAAATGGAGAAAATAGTATCTCCTTCTTCCCAGGGTTGTTGTGAGGATCCAATGAGATAATACTTATAACCAAAAAAAAAAAAAGCACTTAGCAGAGTGCCTTTTGCATAGTAGGTTATATAAATGCTTTTTCCTGGGGGGTTGGAGTCAGGGAGGGGGATAAGATGTAAAAAAGATTAGAAAGAAGCCAGGTTTTGGAATTACAGTGGAACCCTTTGAAAACAAAATAAAAAGATTTTAAATCAATTTTAAAAATAAAATATGTGGTATTATGCATAACTTCCTGCTAAGAGTGGTTTTTTAGCATTTCTCTGTTTTATTGCTTTTAATATTATCACTTATAAAAGATGGATTGCATATAAGAATGAACTGAATCAGCATTTAGGGAATACAATAAACCAGGAAGAAAATTTGCCAAACTGACAAGCAACCACACATGGAAATGTCATCTCACAAAGGAACATAATATTACAGAATAGATTCAGCAACATGAAGTAGTAAGTTCTTGCTTCTTATATTTAGGGATAGGGACTAGATTTGAATGTATTATTTCATTGGTGCAAGAAACTGGCTGTGAAGTAAGGAAACTCCTTTGAATGGAGGTCAGGTCTTTTTCTGCTTTTACTCTTTAAAAATATATGTATATATGTATATTTGTTACATAAAAGTTCCCAGGCATCTCCTTCCCTCCTTTCCCCACATTAGAAAACATCATTTGGCCAAAAAATAATTTCTTATGGTATAATATTAATCCAGTACAATCATATACCAAAACTTTTTTAACCATTTTTTCATCTCTTTTAGGCGGAGGAGGGGACAGAAAGGGTGGTGGAACAAGTAGATAAAGTCCCGAGACTAAAAAGTTAGGACACAAGCTCAAATCTGGCCTCAGACACTTACTAGCTGAGACTTTAGGAGACAACCTTCATTTGCCTCAGTTTCCAAACTACTACATGGAGATAACAACAGCACCTACCTCTAAAGGTTGTTGTGAGGATCAAATGAGAGAGTACTGTAAAATGCTTAGCACAGTGCCTGGAATGTAGTAGGAACCACATAAATGCTAGATATTATCTTGAGGGAACCTATACAACAGCCAATGCCTGTATGTAACA
>NW_025362155.1:0-2550 GCF_016433145.1 Gracilinanus agilis
AAGTTAAGTCTTTGTTTTCTTTCTCTCCTTCATCATGGATGCCTTAGCTTTTTGCTACTTCTCTGTTAGGAAAAGCTCAGTATTCTTTTCTTTCCTCAACCCTACAAGAGGCCCTGGCAACAGGGGCTTCACAACCCTTCTGCTGTGGAAATGAGAAAGCTGTTCCTTACTCCCCCCAGTAGGAAGGCTGGGAAAGGTTTGCTGTTGCCAGGACTGTGCCCATCTCATGCCATCTCACCACCCACTCCATTTCTTCTGTCAGATTGTGATGATGGCAGAGTTAGCAGCACAGCACAGAATAACAATATCGTTTTCTCATAGCACTTTCCTTACATTCTCTGAGGAAGATTAGTGCAAGTATATCCATCTCTATTTTACCTCTGAGTAAACGGTGTCTGAAGAGGTTAAGTCATCTTTCTGAGGTCATGTTGTTGTTCAATCGTATTTCACTCTTCATTAACTCTTTGGGGTTTTCTAGGCAAAGAGATTGAAGTGCTTTGCCATTTCTTTCTCCAGCATGTCCCCATTTTACAGATGAGGAACTGAGGCAAATAGGGGTTAAATGACTTGCCCAGGGTCACATAGCCAATAAGTGCCTGAAGATTATTTGAATTTGGATCTTCCTGACTGAGGCCCATTGCGCTATCTACTGTACTGCCTAGCTGTCCCACCACGGTCACATAGCCCATACAACTGAGGGGAGAGATTTGAATCTAAGACGCCTAATCCCAGGCTTAGTACCCTTTCTACTATTTGCAAGCTGCTTGAGGTAATTACTTCTGGGTAAAATTGATAGACCTCCTTGGTATTTGTAGTTTTATTAAAGGTAATTAAAGTTGTTTTAGTACAGTTAATTAAAGTTGAAGGTGCCATTTATGTAATTAGTTGGTACAGCTAGATGATTCACCACATGAAGTACTGGGCCTGAAGTCAAGAAGACCTGAGTTCAAATCCTGCCCCAGAAGCTTCCTAGCTGGGTATCCTTGGGCAAGTCATATAACCTCTGTCTGCCTCAGTTTCCTCATTCATAAAATAGAGATAGCACCTATCTCTTGGGGTTGTGAGGATCAGAAGAGATAATATTGGGGCACCTAGGTGGCAAAGTGGATAAAGCAACAAGCCAGGAGTTGGGAAGGCTTGGGTTCAAGTCTGGACTCAGATACTTCCTAGCTGTATGACTCTGGGCAAGTCACTTAACCCCAATTGCCTAGTCCTTGTCCTTTTGTCTTAGAGTTGTTACTAAGACAGAAAGTAAAGTTTTTAAAAATGAAAATTTTAAAAATTTTAAAAGAGAGATTTGTAAAATGCTTTATAAACCTCAAAGCAATATATAAATGCTTTCTATTTATTTAAGCTAATTTTCTTTTTCTTAAAAAATGTTTTATAGATTTAAAAGAAATCATTAACATTTACGAATACTGTTTTCCCAGCCCAGCCTTCCTTTATAACAAATAACAATTAAACAAAATATACTAGTGCAAAGACCCTGTCTGATAGCATAAGCCTCTTTCCATACCTGTAGTCCACTATGAAACTAGATGGTTCAGTTGATAGAGTACTGGACTCAGGACAGGCCCAAGTTTAAATCCAGCTTCAGACATTTACTCTCCGTGTGATCCTGGACAATCACTTAATCCCTGTCTGCCTCAGTTTTCTCACCTGTAAGATGAAGATAACAATAGTACCTACCTCCCAGGAGTGTTGTGAAGAAAAAAAAAAGATATCTGTAAAATTCTTTGAAAACCTTATGTAAATATAAATGCTTCATACATATAAGTGCTATTTTAAAAAAGTTTTTATTTTGAATATTTTCCCCTAATTACATATTTCATGTTCTTTCCCTCTCCCCCAAGCTCACCTGACCCCCTCCCTTAGCCGATGCACAATTCCACTGGGTTTTACATGTATCATTGATCAAGACCTAATTCCATATTGTCGATAGTTGGACTAGAGTTACTGTTTAGTGTCTACATCCCCAATAATATCCCCATCAGCCCATGTGTTCAAGCAGTTGTTTTTCCTCTGTGTTTCTCCTCCCACAGTTCTTCCTCTGAATGTGGCTAGTTTTCTTTCTCATAAGTCGCTCAGCCTTGCTCTGGATCCTTGCATTGCTGCTAGTAGAGAAGTCTGTTATGTTTGATTTTACCAAAGTGTATCAGCCTCTGTGTATAATGTTCTCCTGGTTCTGTTCCTTTCACTCTGCATCAATTCCTGGCGGTCTTTCCAGTTCACCTATTTAAAAAAATTTTTTTAAAAATTAAGTTCTTGTTGATATTTTCTGTTTCTTACATCACCATAGTATCCCATGTGTTCCTTCCCCCTCCCAGAGAGCCATCCCATATAACAAGTGGTATTTTCTGAAGAGGAAAAAGAAATCAATACCCGGAAAATTGTAAGAGGGAGATTTTAGATATTTTATAGATATATATTTAAAGTGTGGCTGCCAGGAATCAACAATTCAGATTGATTCCGTAATTAAAATAGACCCAAGTCAGGATCGGGTTTAAGGTAGTTTATTTACAATTAGGAAGGTAAAAGGTAGGGAAATAG
>NW_025362156.1:0-1504 GCF_016433145.1 Gracilinanus agilis
AGTATTCTTTTAACATCCATAATTCACCTCCCTCACTTTCCTATTCCCAAATATCAAACAAGACTCAGACTGCCAGAAATTTTGCCAATTAGAGATTCATTTGAATTAAGAATCCTCTTTAAAAATAAAAATGCCCCTAGGAAGGTTAAACTACTAGTTATTACTACCTTCATGTGGATAACTTTAATCAATGGATTCCTCTTTACACTTCTCTGAGATTTGCTTATTAAGGGAAGTAAGGCAGTTTTGTAATATAGAGGACGGGTGTGCTGGCAAATGATTAACAATGGGGTAGTATATGTGGACACATGAGTTTAATCTGCATTATTAATATTTTTCCATCACTTTCTTAAGTCTAGATAACCAGAAAAACAGTAAATAAAGTGCTGTTTTCTGAGCATAAATGCTTACACTAAAAAAATTCACAATAGGCCCTAATAAACTGATTTAAGCTGACTCCAGCCTGCCCCTGCATGTAGGATGGGCAAATTTGGGAAGAATGACCCAGTGAGAGGGTTTAAGCAATCAGCAAGAAGGATGAAGGCATTAGGCAACTAGGAATGAGTAAGGGTAGGGACATTGGATGATAGGAGATGCTCAGAAAGGGAGGAGGGGAGTATCACACAAACTTCTCTGTTCGGACTCTTCTCCCTCTATTTTTTTTTTCACTTGTTGAATTTCACTCCATCCCTTATGCCCACCTCAGGCCTCTTCCATGAATTAAGCTTTCCCCAACATTTCCCTTATTGCCACTTCTATATTCCAGGGAATAATGATTTCCCTCTCAGATGTCACATAGTACTTTGCACTATTCTAATGTCCATACCATGTAGATGGTAGTTATCTTTTGTAAATTATTCCTCCCCAGCCTCACCTCATAAGCTCCATGAGAGCAGAGACCCATTTTATATAATCTTAGCTTAGCACAAGTTCTATATATAATAGGCCCTAAATGTTGTTTAGTTATTTACAGTCATATCTGACTCTTTGTGACCCTATTTGATGTTTTCTTGGCAAAGATATTGAAGTGGTTTGTCATTTATTTCTCCATCTCATTTAATAGTTGAGGAAACTGAGGCAAAGAGAGTCAAGTGACTTGCTCAGGGTCACATAGCTAGTTTCTGAGGCCATATTTGAACTCAGGAAGATAAGTCTTCTTGACTCTGGGCCTGTCACTCTTATATACTGTACCACCTAGCTGTTCCAGGTCCTAAATAAATATTCATTCAAGTGGAATTGAGATTTCAAGTTCTTGCTAATTTCACCTTAGAAATTTGCTCTCTTTTAAAATGAAAATGCTCTCAGAAGCCAACGATTACTCAAGAGTTGATAACACAAAAAGTGAATCACTAATGATAAAATTCCAGGCACTGGTGATGTGGGGCAAGTTCTTTGTAAGCCCAACAATCTTCTTGAGATTCTTTGAATCATATCTAGAACCACCAAGACCAGTCTTGTCTGGGGCCCTGGAATTCCCATGGACTTGTAGGCAACTACCCCCTGG
>NW_025362157.1:0-1922 GCF_016433145.1 Gracilinanus agilis
CTTCTTCTTCTTCTTCTTCTTCTTCTTCTTCTTCTTCTTCTTCTTCTTCTTCTCCTTCTTCTCCTCCTCCTCCTCCTCGTCCTCATTCTTCTTCTTTTTTTTTTTTTTTGAAAGATATAGCCAGAAGGAAGAAGAGATAAAAACAACATCTGTTGCCCTAAACCCTTAAGATTCCTATATAGGGCTCCAAAGTCATTAGTAATACATTCAGGTTCTTTATGTCTGTATCATTTATTCTGGGGTGAATCAACAGATGTAGGTAGTGGTTAGCTGATGGCCTGAGGAGTAACATTCGGAAATACTATCAGGTTTCAGATACACAGTCCAGGAAAAGACTACAATTCCATCTTGCCATTTTACAACTAACCTCAGCAGGGAGTCCTGAAACATTATGGTGTGTCTCTTTCTCCTGAGGTGATGGTAAAAATATTCTTCCTGCTAGTTAGCCCCTGTCAATCATCATTATTCTGTTGAGTTTTAGCACCTGTCCATTGTTATTATTCTGTTGAGTTTGATCCCTAGATTTTCATCCTGAAGACCAAGGTTTGAATCCTTCCTTCACTATTTACTGCATGATCTTGAGCAAGTTATGATCTTTCTGAGTTTTAGTTTCTGATGCGCAAAATGAAAGCTGTATTACTTATTCTCCTATGGTACAGGTTGCTATGGGATCAAATGAGATAACACATGTAAACATCATATATAAAATGAACATAGTATCATTCCTTTTTAAAAAAACCCTTACGTTCTATCCTAGAGTCAATACTGTGTATTGATTCCAAGGCAGAAGAGTGTTAAGAACTAGACAATCAGGGTTAAGTGACTTGCCCAAGTTCATACAGCTAGGAAGTAAGGCCAAATTTAAACTCACCACCGTCCTTCTCAAGATCTAGCTCTCAGTCCATTGATCTATCTACTTGCCTCCATCAAAGGACAACATTGATCATAGATATGTCTAAAGACTTTATATAGTACCAATACTGAAGATTATTTTTTTTCTTTCTTTTATCATATCCTTTCAATCATGAAACATTTGATGCTGGATTCTACTACCACTCTCTGGAATTTCTCCCTCCTTTTTATCCCTGCTTGAATCATTTCTTCTATATATATTTTAGTAATATTTCACCTTATTTTTGGGAAGTACCATCCAATCTACTAACTGTGGCTGAAGGCAAGTCACTTAATGTCCCTGGGCATCAGTCTTCTTATCTATTAATGATAATGCTGGACTTGAAGTTTTCTGGAGCTCATCCTAGGTCTATATCTATGAACTTATCAACCTCCATCCCATTTATTAAGTTAGGGCTTATGAGCAAGGCTTCCTCTAAAGTCCAATTCTGATGCCTCGTCATGTGTTTTTGGTGGATCTATCTTGCTTTTCCAGCTTTCTACAAACCTATAAAAACTTTGAACATAGGTCATATCTATTGTTTTAAACCAAGTTAGATAAGTTAGTAGATGCTTACCACCAGATTAATTATAATGGCAATCATAACTTAGGATCTTAGAAACATAGATTTAGAGTTGGAAGATTCCTCAGAGACTGTTTTGTTCAATTCTCTCATTTTAGAGATGAAACCAAGATCCAATGAGAAGAATAGAATTGCCTTAGTTAACATTAAGCACAAGTAACAGTGGCATTTTTTTTCTCCACCATATCATACTACCTGTATTGATACATTAAGGAATGAACTATGAGCTTCATCACTGGGGGGGATGCAATAGGACCCATGAGTGAGAGGGAGAAAGAGAAAATTAGAATGCATTTGATGTATAATGATGAGAATTAGTCCCTAAGTATGTGAAAGGAGCTTTGGGAAACATCTGTTCATGAGAGAAAAAATGAGTATTAATATCAATCCAGTTCTAAAACTATTATTTCAGTATGCCATGACCAGATAAGACACAGATCCTCATGG
>NW_025362158.1:0-7068 GCF_016433145.1 Gracilinanus agilis
GGGGGGGGAAGAAGATAATAATAAAAAAATAGGAAAACAAACAAAAACAAATAATTCATATTCTATAAAGAAGCATGTGGGACCAACAGGGAAAAATAACAATACACTGTAAGGGTAAAGAGGTAAGAGAGAGGAAATATTCAATACTTAAGTGCATTGAAATCAACTTAGAGAAGAATAATTATATTCAGAGGGGCAGATAATTGATACCCTATAGAGAAGTAGAAGGGTAACAAATAGACTGGTGGGGAGGGAAGCAATACTAGGGATGGAGAGGGCTTGGGGGGGAGTGGGGTGTGGCTTTAAAAGAGGGGAATAAGAAGGGAGGGGGGAGAAAGGGAAGTACAACAAGGGAGGGGATTATAGGAACTGATTAAAAACAAAACACTGGTATATAAGGAAACAGTGAAAAAAGAAAGGACAGGACTAGGAGAGAGAATCAAAATGTCTGGGAATGCACAGTTGATAATTATAACTTTGAATGTGAATGGGATGAACTCACCCATAAAATGGAAGCAAATAGCAGAATGGATTAGAAACCAAAATCCAATCATATGTGGTCTACAAGAAACACACATGAGACAGACAGATATACATAGAGTGAAAATGAGATGGAGCAAAATCTTTTGGGTAGCTATCATGATCTCTGACAGAGCCAAAGTAAAATTAGATTAGGTTAAAAGAGATAGGGAAGGTAACTACATCCTAATAAAAGTCCATATAAACAATGAAGAAATATCAGTACTCGATATGTATGCACTAAGCTGTATAGCCTCCAAATTCCTAAAGGAGAAGCTAGCTCAGAGCACAAATGGCAGCCACCCCCATCACTGGGCTAAGAGTTCTTGAAGTTGCTGTTGCTGCAATTATCATAGCTACATCTCAAGCCTGTGATGGATGTTGCTGCCATTTGTGCTCTGAGCTAGCCCCCACCAGGGTATCATGGACTTCTCCTATTCTCCTTCTAGATTGCCTTAGGTGGAAAAAACATCTCACCCCAACATTTTGTTGGCTCTGTCATTGTAGAATTTAATTTGAGGTGGTGTCATTTGGAGAGGAATGTTGGGAGAGTTCAGCTGAGATACTGCCTCTACTCAAACATCTCTCTTTGTACATTTCTCATAAGACCATCAGACTTTCCTAAGGTTCTGATGTTAACATTTCCCCACTATTACAGACAAATTACAGAGAAATTGACTTTTCAAGAGTTCCAAATTCAATCAGAAATGGAAACTCCCCATCCCTAATTCATTTTCCTATCCATTAAATTCAATTTCACATGTGCTTTAAACATGTATTAACTGATTTTCTGCTCCTTAGGATGTATACTTAAATCTTAGTCATTCAGAGTAGAAGATTACCCAGGTGGTATGTATAAATACTACACATGTATTTATGTATATGCATCTGTGTGTATAATCATAATCCCCAGACCTCGATTTAATTTTATTTAGTTTTTTCCATAACAATATCAAGTCACAAAGCTAACTTTGGCATTTACTTAATTCAGTTGAATATTAACTAATTTTTTATTCCTTTACCATTTCACCTTATAGTGCAACCACAAAGGAATGTTTTAAGATAAATGGAAGAGGCAATTAATCTCACATTGCATTCAACATTTAACTATTTAAAATGTGTTTCCTCCCCTAATGGCATTGTGAAGTAAATAGAGTAAGTATTCTTAACCTCTTTGTAGAACTGAGGGATAGATTAGAATAGTGGTTGATTAATTTGATGAATTCTCCAAACAACCTTAAAAAAAAAACAACTAGAGGGATTTCAATGCTTCACTTGGAGCATTTAAGAATCATCACTCCATGAAGTAAAGCCATGAGTACTGGTAATGTACTCTGGGTTTCAGAGACTGTGAATTTCTCTATTTGATCAGACTAGTCATCTGAGAAATATGGATAATGGACTATTGTCAAAAGATTTTTTTATTCAGTGGTCTTTAAAAGTAAACTAATAGGAGCAGCTGGGTAGCTCAGTGGAGTGAGAGTCAGGCCTAGAGACAGGAGGTCCTAGGTTCAAAACCCGGTCTCAGCCACTTCCCAGCTGTGTGACCCTGGGCAAGTCACTTGACTCCCATTGCCCACCCTTACCAATCTTCCACCTATGAGACAATACACCGAAGAACAAGGGTTTAAAAAAAAAACTTAAAAAAAAAAGTAAACTAATATACTAGCTTTCTGATTCTTGCCCTTAGACTTTGATAAAACAGACAACTATCTTAGAGAAGACTCTTTTTTGGCCAACAATAAGGTGGATTGGTGAACAGTTTCTTTCTCCTAAGAATGGTATATAAACATGACAGAAATAAATTTGTGTTTGTGTAACACTCATAAACTCCCTACTATTCCAAGGTACTATTTTGCTGATAGATCAGATCTCCAGTGGTCAAATGTTACATACAAGTTCATGATTATGGATTTGAGGAATAGGAATACTGATTTCCTAACACGATAGTTCCCAAGGACCCACTGGTGAGAATAATTAGCCAGTTTTCCTTAGCCTTTAGAATGAGGCATTTTCTAAAGTTATATAGTAACATCAGCTATTACAATGCATCTAACCCAAAAATTCTATGACATACATTCACACAAACACATACAGAATCTAAGTTACATAAGGCCAATCTTTTTTTCCTAGATTAAATGTAGATGAAAATTTTAACAATCATTTTCTAATATTTTACAATTTGTTTTCTCTCCCTTCCTCCCATCTCTTCCCCCTCCCAGACACCATAGATAATATGCTATATGTCATAATTGTACTATGATGAAACACATATTTCTATTCATGTTCAACTTATGAAAAATGATGCATATTTTAGGCTTCAAAATATTCATGAAGGAAGCAAATTAGAAATGAAATTTTTATATCTGGATCCAAACTCCCTCAGTTCTTTCTGTGGTAAAGGATAGCCTTTTTCATCATGAGTTTCCTGCAGTTGTGTTGCAGTTCCTTGCCTTTGCTGATAACATTTAAGTCATTCATAGTTAATCATCATACATTATTTTATTTCTGTGTGCCACATTTCCCTACTTCTGCACACTTCCTTTTGCATTACTTCATATGTTCTTCAAAGTTATTTTGGCAATTGTCCTATTTATTATTTCTTATGGTGCAACAGTATTTTATTGAAGTCATAAACTACAACTTGTTCAGTCATTCTCTCAATGATGGACATCCCTTCATTTTCCAAATCTTTTTTCTCCAAAAAGTAGGGTCAATTCCAAAGTACATAAGTATTACAGTGGTCACTCAAAGCTCCTTCTTGTAGGAAGTTCATTTCTTCTTATTTTTTTTGGAGGCCTTATGAAGTTCATTAAAGTTGTGGTATAACCTTCCTTAAAGAGTCTCGAAACTTCCTTTCCTCCAGTAACTAGTTTCTCCTCAGTTACTGATAGGGATACTCCACATAAGTCCTGCTGTCCTGAGAGTCTTCAAGAATGATAATGAAGAATCCAAATCCAATCAATCTTCTGAAATACACAAGATTTTCCTGCAGTAAAAGGGAGCACTTCAGGAAGGATACTGAGAATAATGGCAAAATTTAGGCAACTAAAGGAAATCTTCTTTCTGACTGTCCTGATGTTATTGCATCTTAAAAGTTTGACTACAATAGTTATTTCCTCTCTACTGTAAGACAGTCAAATCTTTAGGCTCCTAATTGATTTGCTATTTTATATGAAATCTACAGCTCAGGATCCAGTCTTTTCAAACAATCTAAATATACTTCCTGGAGAAAATGACAATGATGAGACATCTTACCAAACTCTGTGTGATGTAGCTAAGGCAGTACCCAGAGGGAAATTTATATCCTTGAGTACATATATTAACAAATTAGAGGGGGCAAAGATCAATGAACTGGGCATTCAAATTAAAAAAAAATAGAAAGGGAACAAATTAAAAATCCCCAGCAAAAGACCAAATTAGAGATTACAAAAATTAAAGGAGAAATCAATAAAGTTGAAAGTAAAAGAACTATTGAATTAATAAATAAGACTAGAAGCTGATACTTTGAAAAAAACAAACAAAATTCACAAAGTACTGGTCAATCTAATTTAAAAAAGGAAAGAAGAAAACCAAATCATCAGTATCAAAGATCAAAAGGGAGATCTCATCTCTAAAGAAGAAGAAATCAAGGCAATCATTAAAAACTATTTTGCGCAACTATATGGCAATAAATATAGCAATCTAAGTGAGATGGATGAATATTTACAAAAATATTAATTGCCTAGATTAACATTAGAAGAAATAGAGTACTTAAATAATCCCATATCAGAAAAAGAAATTGAACAAGCCATCAAAGAACTCCCTTAAAAAAAATCACCAGGGCATGATGGATTCATGAGTGAATTCTATCAAACCTTCAAAGAACAACTAATTCCAATACTATACAAACTATTTGACATAATAAGCAAAGAAGGAGTTCTACCAAATTCCTTTTATGACACAAATATGACACTGATCCCAAAGCCAGGTAGATCAAAAACAGAGAAAGAAAACTACAGACCAATCTCCTTAAGGCACATAGAAGCAAAAATCTTAAACAGAATACTAACAAAAAGACTCCAGGAAGTGATCACAAGGATTATTCATTAAGATCAGGTGGGATTTATGCCAGGAATGCAAGGATGGTTCAACATCAGGAAAACCATTCACACAATTGACCATATCAACAAGCAAACCAACAAACACCACATGATTATCTTAATAGATGCTGAAAAAGGCTTTGTCAAAATACAACATCTATTCCTATTGAAAATATTAGGAAGTATAGGAATAGAAAGACCTTTCCTAAAAATAATAAACAGTATGTATCTAAAACCATCAACAAGCATCACATGTAATGGGGATAAATTAAAACCCTTTCCAATAAGATCAGGTGTGAAACAAGGATGCCCATTATCACCTCTATTATTTAATGTACTAGAAACATTAGCAGTAGCAATTAGAGAAGAAAAAAAAATTGAAGGTATTAAAATAGGCAATGAGGAGACTAAGCTATCACTCTTTGCAGATGATATGATGGTCTACTTAAAAAATCCTAAAGAATCAACTAAAAAGCTAGAAGCAATAATCAAAAACTTTAGCAAAGTTGCAGGATACAAAATAAATGCACATAAATCATCAATATTTCTATATATCTCCAACATATCACAGCAACAAGAGGTAGAAAGAGAAACACCATTTATAATCACCCTAGACAATATAAAATTCTTAGGAATCCCAACTACAATGCACTTTCCAGACAATTAAAACTAGATCCAAAAAATTGGAAAAATATTGATTCTCATGGGTAGTATGAGCTAACATAATAAAAATGACCATTCTATACAAATTAATTTACCTATTTAGTGACATACCTATCAAACTACCAAAAAACTTTTTTACTGAGGTAGAAAAAGCTATAACACAGTTCTTTTGGAAGAACAAAAGATTAAGAATATCAAGGAAAATAATGAAAAAAAAATCATGGAGGAAGGTGGCCTAGCAGTACCAGATATTTAACTATACTATAAAGCAGTGGTCATCAAAACAATACATACTGGTTAAGAGACAAAAGGGAGGATCAGTGGAATAGCCTCGGGGTAAGTGACATCAACAAGACTGTCTATGATAAACCCAAAGAGCCCAACTTTTGGGATATAAATCCACTATTTGACAAAAACTATTGGGAAAATTGGAAAACAACATGGGAGAGATTAGGTATAGATCAATATCTCACATCCCACACTAAGATAAATTCAGAATGGGTAAATTACATGAATATAAAGAAGGAAACTATAAGAAAATTAGGTGAACATAGAATAGTATACCTGTCAGATCTATGGGAAAGGGAAAATTTTAAAACCAAGCAAGATTTAGAAAAAATTACAAAATGTAAAATAAATAATTTTATCATATTAAATTAAAACGTTTTAAAAAAAAAACAATACAACCAAAATTAGAAGGGAAACAACAAAGGAAAAAATCTTTATAACAAAAGATTCTGACAGAGGTTTAATTACTCAAATATACAAGGAGTTAAATCAATTGTATAAAAAATCGAGCCATTCCCCAATTGATAAATGGGCAAGGGACATGAATAGGCAATTTTCAGATAAAGAAATCAAAATTATCAATAAGCACATGAGAACGTGTTCTAAATCTCTAATAACTAGCAAAATACAAATCAAAATAAATCTGAGGTATCACCTTATACCTAAAAATTTGGCTAAAATGAAAGAAGGGGAGAGTAATGAATGCTGGAGGGGATGTGGCAAAATTGGGACATTAATGCATTGCTGGTGGAGTTGTGAACTGATCCAACCATTCTGGATGGCAATTTGGAACTATGCCCAAAGAATTCTAAAAGACTGCCTGACTTTTTTTTTTCTAGGCAGTCAGTAAAGATTTATTAAGCACTTACAATATGCCAGATATTGGCTAAGTTTTAGGGATATAAAAGAGACCAAAGATGGCCCTCGAGCTTAAGGAGTTCACAATCAAATGTGGGAGATTACCAGACTGCAAAAACAAACTATATAGAGGATTAATAGGAAATAATTGAGAGAGGAAGGTTGAGAAAGGCTTCCTGTTGTGTAAATAGAATTAGCTCAAGCCCATTCATAGTTAAAACTCTAGCCACCAGAGATAATGTCATCCCCACCTCACTTAGTGGGGAGGGGAGATGAGTTACCCACACGTGACAATAACTAACAAATCAAGAACAAGGGACTGCCCTTTGGACAGTCCAAAACAGTGTTGAGGCTGCCATTTGTCCACTTGAATTAGAGGTGGACCACAGGAAATGATGAAAGACACTATCTCTTCAAGTATGTTGATTACTTCCTGTTGGGGCAGTTCCCGCTTTGAACTTGGTGCTGAAGGATCTTGGCTGAGACCTCAGGCTGCTACCACTCTGAATGGTCACGTGGGTAAGTTAGGCTGACTTCCTTGGCCTACCTTGGCGTTTCCAGACTCTCTACCTTAAGTAGGCTTCTTGCCTCCCTAATTGCTAAGGTCTTGGGGCTTGTAGCCTAATTTAATTAGCCTTTCAATCCTCTCTCTGCCCGG
>NW_025362159.1:0-3256 GCF_016433145.1 Gracilinanus agilis
TCTATCTTTGCCTCTCATTTGTTTGCTACAAAGGGGGGAAATGAGGATGAAAATCAATTTGGGATATTAATGATCGATCCACCTTAGACAGTCACATGAAAGCCTTGACTTAGAAGATTTCCTTTAAAACCATTTTTCTTTTTTTTTTAAGCTGAGAGTGCCTAGTGGTTTCTTAGATTTCAGGGGCCCTTTGTGGGCTTATGCAGTCCTATTAGAAATGATTTGTTAATGGTGCATTTACAGGGTGTTAAAGAAGACACTTGACAAAACTGAAGGTAGTGTTGTGAAGTAGGTAATAAAAGTAGTAGTGTTTGATTTTATAGATGAAGAAACGGAGTTTCATAAGTTAAATGACTTGCCAGTGGTTGCAGCTGGGGTTCATGTCCAGGGCTTTTCATTGTTTTGTCTCATCAGGTAGGTAAATGTGATTGTGTCAGTAATAGATGAACACCAGGGAACAGCCCCAGTAGGTTACTGCGTTCTAGGGAGAGGGACTGCAGTGTTCACCAGCCTCATTTATTCCTCATGTGGGGTCTCTGATATAGGGTTTGTTAGTGGATAAGGATAAAATCATTGGACAAAAATGACTTTGTTAGGAATTATCCCTGGGTTTCATTTTCCAGGTTTGCTTTGGGATCCATAACTGCAAAACAGCAGTTCTGATTTCAAATGGTGTATAAACTTTTTTTCCTAGGAACTCTCCAGGTACTTTCTTTGAATCGTTATATACTTTTTTCTTTTTGTTTGTATTATAGTTATTTTGATGATTAAACCTGTGTTTTAGGAAAATCACTTTAGTGGCTAAATGGAGGTTGGATTAGAGTGCAGGGAAAGTTGAGGCAGGCAGACCCATTACAGCTATTCAATAATCCAGGAATAAGGGAATGTGGTCTGAACTAGAGTTGTGGTAGTTATCAGAGGAGAGAAGGGGGCATATTTAAGTGATGGTTCAAAGATGAAATCGATAGGTCTTCTCAACAGCTTGGATATGGGATGGGATGAGAGTCAATGAGGAATCTAGGATGGACTCTTAGGTTGTGAGCCTGAGGGACTGGGACCACGGTGTTGCTCTCTATAATCATAGGGAAGGGGTGGTGGTTGGGAAGAGGGTTTAGGGGGAAAGATAATGAGTTTTTTGGATGTGTTGAATTTAATATGTCTATTGGACATCTAGGTTCAGGATGTCTAATGATTGAAGATCAGCAGAGAGACTGGGGCAGGAAAGGTAGGTTGAGAGTCATCAACATAGAGATGGTAATTAAATCCATGGGAGCTGATGAGATCACTAAGAGAAGTATTATAGAGGAAGAAGAGACAACCTCCTGGGACAGAACCCTGAGGGATACCTATGGTTAAATGGTGTAATATGGAGAAGGGTCCAGTGAAGGAGACCCAGAAAGAAGTGTCAGATAGGTAAGAAGAAAACCAGATAAGAGGGGTATCCCCAAAACCTAGGGAGAAGAGTATTTTGGGATAATAAGGGGATCTTTGGCTTCTTTGGGGTCAATGTCCACTACTAGGACTGTCTATCAGAGTATCTATTTTAGTCACTTTAAAAATTCCCAATGGTTTTTTTTTTATCTTCCATCTTAAAATCAATATTGTGTATTGGTTCCAAAATAGAAAGATGGTAAGGGATAGGCAGTGAGGGTTAAATGACTTGCTTAGGGTCACACAGCTCCCAAATATTTTTTGAATGGTTGAACTACAAGTCACATCTCTGCCAACATTATATTAGTTAATAGCACTCTACTTCCTGTTATCCCTCCAACACCTACTTTCTGTTATCCCTCCAACACTGACTATTTCAATCATTTATCATCATTGCCAATTTGATAGGTATCAAGGTGATACCTCAGAATTTTTTTTACAAGAGAAAAAACTTTTTACAAGTTTTTTATTTACAAGAGAAATTTGTATTTCTCTTGTAAATAATGATAATATTTTTTCATGCTTATGGCTATTACATGTAGCACCACCACCACCACCACTACTACTACTACTATTACTACTACTACTACTATATATCTGGTCCAATTGCTGATTGGCACAGAGACTTTTACGTGAAGTGCTTCCCATTTGGACTAATTTGCCCTTCCTTAGGCAGCTTGGTGGATCACATGCCACACTGATTAGCATCCTCTTGACTGTAGCTCACTCCTGAGTTCAAGAGTTTCACACTCCTCAGCCTCCCCTATAGTAGGAAATTATTTTTGTCACCATGCCTGGCTATATGATATGGCTATATAATATGATAAAGCACATCAACTAATTAATGCCCCTGCCACAAATTTATTTATTTATTAATATATTGCATTTATTAACATAATGTATAATTAATATAATTTTATGTTAATTAATTCATATTAATTAATATACTTTGACCATTTGTTGATTGGTAAATGATGCCTGCTCCTAGATTATGTTAGTTCCCTATACATAGTGTATATTGGACTTTCATCAGATGTTTGATACCCAGGTTCTCCCTACTCCCATCTCTAATCTGCCTTCTTATTCTAAGAGTATTGATTTTTGTTTCAGTGAAAGGTTTTTAAGTTTTATTTAATTAAAGTTGGCTGTTTTGTCTCTTGGGATCTTCTATCTCTTTGGCTATGCATTTGCCCTCTAGCCATGGTTATGAATTGGGGAGTAGTCCTTTAATTTTTTTGATGAGGTGACATTTTCTATGTAGTTCTCTTATCCCTTTGTAGGGCATTATACCAAGGTATTGGTCCAAACCCATTTTCTGCTAAACTACTTTTCCAAATTTCCCAGGAGTTTTCATTAGAGAGGAAGCCCTTCTTCCATCATCTCATTTTAGATTTATTGAACACTTGGTGACTGATGGTTTCCAAAAGAAATGATCCCTTAGAGTTTCTAATGATATTTGTACATGATTCAGTCAGTGGGTTTTTTTGCAGCTTTTGTGAAGAGAAAGTTGTGCTTGTCTTTTAGGAGCTTATAGGACAGTGCACATAGCAGATACTTAGTAATGGTCGATTGGTTGACTATCATCAAGGGATGAAGTCACAAAAAAGGCTGACTAGTACAAGGTGGCATTTGGTTTGTGTTAAATAAGTCTTATGACCAGTAAGTTCAGAGGTGGAAAGATGACTATCTCAACTTCTACAGGAGGCTTTTCCTATCAGTCACCTGAGAAGGTGCCTCATACCTTGCCAAGTGCTGAGTTATATATAGAGAAAGAGGCTAATGATAGTCCCTCCCCTCAAGGAGTTTACAGTCTAATGGGGAACAC
>NW_025362160.1:0-1261 GCF_016433145.1 Gracilinanus agilis
GAAGGGTTGCATCAATTCACAAATCTACCACCAATGCATTAATATACTAATTTTTTGCCACATCCCCGCCAAAATTTATTACTTTTCTTAGCTGTCATGTTAGTCAATCTTCTAGGTGTCAGGTGGTATCTCAGGGTTGTTTTGATGTGCATTTCTGTAATTATTAAAGATTTAGAACACTTATTTCTTTATCTGAAAATTGCCTATTCCTGTCCTTGCCCATTTAGCAATTGAGGAATGGCTTCATTTTTTGTACAATTGATTTAACCTCCTTATAATTTGAAAAATTAGACCTTTGTCAGAGATTTTTTTATAAATATTTTCCCCCCAATTTTTTCCTTCCCTTCTAATTTTCATTGTATTGGTTTTGGTATACAAAAATTTTTAATTAAGTGTAATCAAATTTATTCATTTTATATTTTGTAATGTACTATCTTACTTGGTCTTAAATTCTTTCCTTTTCCATATATCTGTGAGTTATACTCTTCTATGTTCACCTAACTTACTTATAGTTTTCTTCTTTCTATTTAAGTCATTTACCCATTCTGAATTTGCCTTGGTATATAGGGTATGAGATGTTGATCTAAACCTAATCTTGTGAACAAGTGGGTTTTTGTCCCAAAAGCTGGGATCTTTGGGTTTATAATACACTATCTTGCTGAGGACACTTAGCCCAAGTCTATTCCATTTATCCTCACTTTTATCTCTTTGCCTGTACCATATTGATTTGATGACCACTGATTTATAGTACAGTTTAAGATCTGGTGCTACCAGGCCTCCATCCTTCACATTATTTTTTATTAGTTCCATTTATATTGTTCATCTTTGTTCTTCCAAATGAACTTGGTTATCATTTTTTTGTAATTCAGTAAAAAGGTTTCTCGGTAATTTGATAGTTATGGTGCTGAATAAGTAAATTAAATTGAGTAGGATTGTTATTTTTATTATATTAGCTCACCCTACCCATGAGTAATTAATGTTTTTCCACTCATTTCGATCTAGTTTTAATTGTTTGGAAAGTGTTTTGTAGTTGTGTTCTTTTGTGCCTTGGACAGAGGGTGTAAGTCAAAATCCATCAGGAACATTGTGTTCAGTTCCAGGTGTCATATTTGAAATGAGGCTCTCTATAGCGGGACCAGGGAAAGGGCAAGAAGGTGTTTGGAGGATTTGGAATGCAGAGAAATGTTTAGTTGAAAGAACTGGAAAAGAAAAGGGTTTGGAAGGACATAATCAGTCTCTGAGGAAGAATCTGCCTTGGGAG
>NW_025362161.1:0-2722 GCF_016433145.1 Gracilinanus agilis
AAGGAGCTCACTGATAGCCTAGTGGAAAGGATGATAGGCAAATACAATTTTCATCTCATCCAAATGAAAAAGATACAGACAGGAAGAACTACAGATATTCTTAGATGGAAGACACTAGAATTAAAGGAGATGATGAGGAAAGGCTTCTTGTGAAAGGTTAAGTTTTAGCTAGGACCAGAAGAAAGCCATACATAGGGAAGTGAAGAGATGGAGAGGAGGAAAGGGAGAATTCCAGGGATGTTGGGATAATCCCATGAAAATGCATTTGCCAGCAGCTAGGTGACTCAGTGGTTTGAGAGTCAGACCTAGAGATAGGAAGTCCTGTGTTGAAATCTGGCCTCAGACAACTCTTTGCTGTGTGACGTTGGGCAAGTCAGTTAACCCCCATTACCTAGTCCTTACTGCTCTTTTGCCTTAGAACTAATACACAATATTGATTCTAAGGCAGAAGGTAAGGGTTTGAAAGAAAAGAAAATGCATTCAGTTGGAAGATGAGGAAATGATGTGAGAAAAAGCAAGGACAGTGCCACTGGACTTAAATTACTACTAAACTCTATGATGTAAATACACACACACATATATTTTTTAAGTGAATGTTTACAAGATGGCATTTTATAATTATTTCATACTGAGAAGTAAGTGATATTTTATAATTTTTCATTTCCACACGAAATATTTACAACAGAAAGGAAACATTATTAGATTTCTTCCCCCTAGGGATCTTTTCCCCTGCTTCTCATTCCCAGCTTCAGGCATATGAATTGAGATAAACTATACTCAATAGAATAAAATGTTACAGCTTTCATCTTTGATGATGCTTATGAATAGGCCTCATGATGGAGTACTAGCATGAGCAAGATCTACCTCTGACCAAAATATATACCTGTGTGCACTTTCCTACTTGCAGTAGACAGTAAGGGGTGGGGTAGGGTGGGGTGGGGAGAATGTTTTTGCCTATCATCCTCATACCATTGCTCCTGGCATTCTCTATATTTTAGCATGTATAAGAATGACATTAGAAAATATGTATTTGATAAGAGAGTCTTGCTAGTTAAAGAATCTGGAGTGTTTGTCTTAAGACCTGCAGAGAGGCTCAGGCAGGGGAATCCTGTGCCAGGCTTAGAATGAAAGAAGGAGGAGGTGTGAGAGTGGAGCAGTGGCAGTTAATTCCTGACTCTTGTGGGGTTTGCCAGCCTTTTCCCTCTCTCTGACCATAGCCTTAGTTTTGAGGAGAAACAAAGAGAACACTTGAACTATCTTGGTAGTTTTCCTTTTGTCCACTTTGGGAAACACTAGGAAGGAAACCAGCTTCATTTTGTTTTGAAGAAGAATCACAGGAGATCCTGTTTGCTTAGACTCTGAGTCTCACCTCAGAGCCCCACTCAGCTCAGTGAGCCTCTGCCATTTTGGCTCACTGTTTTTACTTACTTGGAGACAACTTTAATATAGACATACTTGACCTTATATATAAGAATTTAGTCAGTTTAGTCAGATAGTGTTTTGGGGGGGATTTTAGTTATTGATAAGCAGATTTATAGAGTAGCTTGGGTGAATTCGCAAGACTAGGAGAATTTCATTTTGCAACGAAAGAGGAGTGGGTAGAAATCTAATTCCCTTAATTGTTAAGGCATCTTTATTTTATTAATCCTCATATTTGACCTTCAAAATACAAATAAACACACATATATATGTACACACACACACACACACACACACACACACACACACACACACACACACATATATATATATATAAATATATAATACTCTTCAAGACAGTTTGTGCACTGAGCCCAGTGAAGGAAGGAAGGAAGGTACACTCTTGGACTTTCCTTCAAGGAGGAGAACTGGGATACTTTGTGGACACAAGACAAAGAATCTAGTCAGTCTCATTCTAATACTACGTTTTTTTGTTGTTGTTTTTTTTTAAACCCTTGTACTTCGGTTTATTGTCTTATAGATGGAAGATTGGTAAGGGTGGGCAATGGGGGTCAAGTGACTTGCCCAGGGTCACACAGCTGGGAAGTGTCTGAGGCCGGGTTTGAACCTAGGACCTCCTGTCTCTAGGTCTGACTCTCACTCCACTGAGCTACCCAGCTGCCCTTAATATTACGTTTTTTAATCTTATTATAACACATGCCAAGTCATGTCATTTTCTGTGGCTATTGACTCTCCTACCATGTTAAAGCACTTACAGCAATAAGACTGATGGCTCTTCTACATGTTGCTAGAAATTAACAATCTGTCTTTTTCTCTGAACCCTAAATACCTACCAAGGGATTATGATCAATTTCTCCCCTCCCTTAGATTTTCTGCAAAGGAAAAAGAGGGAGAGATAGACAGACAGAGACAGAGACAGAGAGAGACAGAGGCAGAAAGATAGAGACAGAGAGACAGAAACAGAGAGACAGAGATAGAGAGGAGAGACAGAGAGAGAGAAAGAGAGACAGAGACAAAGAGACAGAGACAGAGGGAGAGAGACAGAAATGGAGACAGAGACAGAGAGACAGACACAGACACAGAGAGAGACAGAGATAGAAGAAGAAAGAGAGAGCTGAAGGGGGAAATAAACTGTACAAATGGCCATATCTCTTCCCCTTCCACCTCCAAAGAATCTTAATTTTCTCACCAACAAAAGGCTCAAGAAATAATTCAGTGTATAAACTGATACATGGAGCAGACAAAGTCACCTAATCTGTTACCATGTATACATCAGTCAAAA
>NW_025362162.1:0-1991 GCF_016433145.1 Gracilinanus agilis
GTATGAGACCAGATTTGAACTTAGTAAGATGAGTTCTTGACTACCAGGCCTGGCATTTTTATCCACTGGGTCACCTAGCTGCCCCACTATGTGTTATCTCCCCCAATTAGAATGTAAGCTCCTTGAGGAAAGGGGGGCTACCTTTGCTTTTATATTTGTATCCCCCAGCTTTGTACAGTACTTGGCTTAATAAATGCAATTTCCTTCATCGTGCATCAATCATCCACATAACAAGAGAACAGGATAGCTATTATCTCTTCCAACCTGATGGTTCAAGAAAACCCAGGTTTGCTTATTTCACTTCACACAATAGCAATTTAGGGTTTGTTGCTCGAGGCTTAAGCCATGATCACTGTGGAAGGCACTTGGATGATTCCCCCTTCCTTGAAAGGTTCCAATCTACTGATGCAGCTCTATTTAGGATTCACATCCCACTGACTTTTGTCGCTGAAATCCCAAAACCAAGGTGCCAATCCAAGGGTGTTTTTGTTGCTGGCAGAATTTACAGGATTGTTTTTGCATCATAAAAAAAATGTAGAGACTGCTTCATTGAGGATGACCTCCAAATGTTTGGCTCTGCTGTCCTGTGTGCACAAAGGGCTGGAATGGATACTTACAACCTTTGAAACTGGAAAAGCTTTCCCCTAGCAAACCAATCCCCTCTTTTTTACAGAAAAGGGATCGAACCCTGCAAGGAAAGGGGTTTGCCCAGGGGTCTACGCAGCTCATTTTTAACACAGCTAGAAATAAAACCCAGCTTTCCTTGGTTTCAGTATTCTTTCTCCTTGGCCTGTACCATGATAGCCATTTGTAATATTAGTGTTACTTATCTCACATGGTTGTTGTAAGACTCCAGCGAGATAGTTGAACAAGCTCTCTACAAATCCTAAAGCAGCGTATAAATGTAAGTTCTCACCATTATTACTATCTCTCTAATTATACTTTTCTTCGACTCTCCTGCTTGCTTATGGCCCTTAGATGATAGGCAAATCATTTAATCCCTCTGGGGCCTCAGTTTCCCATCTCCAAGATGAGAAGTGACCTCAAGTCCCTTTTAGCCCTGGATCAAGGATCCCACAATTGTCTTTAGTGTTTCTGGGAAACAAGGACAAAGAATCTGATCCCTTGCGATGACTTCCTACCATGTAAATGCTCATGCTTGCACTGACCTAATGTCTCTTTTTTTAGTGCCTATTCTTACCTTCAGTTATTTTTTCTCTACCATATAGACTATAGATATTTGAGATATCTAGACATAGACATAGATATTTGAGTTGGTTATTGTCTTTCTATTCAAAGAGGACCAAAATAGCATTGCTGGTGATGTCTTTTGATTCAGGCATAAATTGGATTTAAGTGAGGCTGGTCAGCTTCATTTTCTCCTCCAGAGTCGAGCGGTAAGGCAAAAGTCAAGATGGTGATAGCTTGGGATCCAATGGATGGATGATCTTGGCTTTCTTCAATGTCTAAGTAAGCCAGAAGCACTTCACAGCACCTGCTTCAACTACTTTTATGGCCATTGGAATAAAGCATTATCATTCGCACCTTCTGACAGAGGAAGTCTTCACCTACCTGCAAGAGATACCCTTCTAACTCAGCATTGGTTTTAAGGCCCATTGGTTACTGTCAAAATGGTTTAGCCAGCCTACCAAGATGGTTTATCAGGAAGTGGTCACTGCATTTGCTTCAGCTTCTTGGAGCCACAGATGAGAGATGGTTGGTGGGTAAATGCCAAAGAAGAAAAGCAACCCTCAAAAGGACTTAGCAAACCCTCACACCAGAAATACTAGTATTCCCTAAACACCCCACACACTCCTCTATTTGAGTATGGTAGAATAGAAAAAAAACATTGAAAATAGAATTAAAGGCTTAGGTTTGAATCCTGGATTTGTCACTGAATAGCTACATGGCCTTGGATAAGTCTTTTTTACGTCCATTGACTCCAAATTCCCAATCAGTAAAATGAAAGGGTTGGGTTACATGATTGCTAT
>NW_025362163.1:0-2766 GCF_016433145.1 Gracilinanus agilis
ACCCCACTACCAACAGTAACTGAACCAAAGAAATCTTCAGCCCTTGCCTAGTCTATAGAGAGCTGATCCTAGAGCCAGGAAGACCTGAGTTCAAGTTCTACCTCTGCCACATATTGACGTGTGTCCTTGGAGTTCAACTAAAAATCTTGGGATCCCCCTGCTAAGTCTTCCTTCCTTTAAGCTGCAGAGTTGGGGAAAAGAGTTTCCAACAGCAATGACATCACAGTTCAGATCTTAAAAATGCTGTAAAAATGGTCGTAGATGGGGAAACTGAGGCCCCAAGAATGGAACACCCTTGTTCACAGTGAGGTTTACTGAATTCCTAGCCTAGTGCTCATCATCATGAATTGGATAAGACAGTAGAGGGGTCCGTGGGCAGAGAACCCTGAATGCCAGGGTGAGGTAATGAAGCAGACTGCTATAGACGAGGGAGATTTGCAGGGAAACCAGGCTATGCCCAAAGAAGAGAAAGAACAGACCTAAAGAGTTCATGGCCAAAGAAAACCAGGGATTAGAGCAAAGGAAACCTTGGCAATGACCAAGTCCAACCTTCTCAGTGTTACATATGAAGAAATAAAGGGAAGAATGCCTCACCTGTGGTCATACGGACTTTTCAAGAGTAGAGCTGGGATTCAAACTCAGAACCTCCAATTCCCAACCTAACACTCATCCTGCTCTATGCCACAGTGGCCCCTCCCAGATGAAAGGCAAAGGCCCAAGCCCTAGGGCTTGGGGCAGAATCAGAAAAGAAGTTTATATGGACTTGGGCTATCATAGCTGCTCACAGAGGCTGGGCCAGTGACAGATTCAGGCTCTCTGGGGACAAGACAATGGAGAGACTCCCCTCAGGCATTGTAATGGTGTCTGGAATCTTCCTAAAAGATGCTTGGTTAAAAAAAAAATGACGACAGCCCCTTTCATGGAAAGCACGATCATTGTTCTTTTTATTTTCTTTACAAAATAACGTCTTAATTTATATTTTAAGATTAAATGTAAAAATAAGCCATTAACACTGCTTCCTTTATTTTTAGAACATAACAAGGGTTTGTAACATTCTGAAAGAAAAATGAGATTCAGAAAAATACCAAAATGCTCTCCATTGTTAAGCGGAAAGAGCTCTGGGCCAGGAATCTGGCAGATCAAGTCTGGGTCCTGGCTGGGGCAGCCTACTCTCAGGATGACCTTGGGCAACTTGCTTTGTCGCTGAGATAAGGCAAAGAAAAGGGAGGATCTTGAAGGGGGCAAAGTTAACCCTCCTGAGCAGTGCCTTCTGTTTTTATACCTTTGATCATGCTCCTCCATAACAGACCCAATCTGTTGGCATCTTCAAGGCCCAGCTCCAATGCCCTCTCTTCTCTGAGGTCTACCCTGATGCTTTCCTTGACCACCCAGAACTGGTTTCCCCCTCAGTGGATTTTATGGCATCTGTAGTCCTCTTATATGCCTGTCCTATTTTACTTGGTCCTATATTCTTTTTACTATGAAGAGCAATGCAGCCCACTGGCTAGGGTACTAGACTTAGAGTCAAGAAGTCCTGGGTTCAAATTCTACCTCTGATATTTAATTTGTTGTGTCACCCTGCCCAGGTCACCTAATTTCTCTGAGTCTTTGGTTCTACATCTCTAAGAAAGGATGGAGCTGGAATCGACAGCCTCTGACTGTGGCCACTGAGCCAAGAGGAATCCAAGAAAGACTTCACAAGGTTGTGAGGATGATGGTAATGGCGATGGTGATTTCTTTCCTAGTTATAAGCTTCCTGATAGAGCATACCATGCCATCTTTGCTTGTTCCTCTCCCCCAGGGGCAAAGCCACAGTTTCATTAATATTTGTTGAGTAAATGAATGAATCGTGATGAGGACGATGATGGGAGTGTCGGTCATGATGATAAAGATGGAGGTGGTGTGACTGATGAGACAGCGATGGTTTGAGAGAAGGTGGGTCAATCCAGGTGGGTCTCATGGTCAGAGGTGGGGTCAGCCTCGGGACCACCCTGGGGTTTAGAGCTGGGCATCACTGTGCAGTGGAGGGAGCATGAGAGGGAAAGTGGAAGCCTGGGTCTCAGTTTCTTCAACTTGAAAAGAGGAAGGGGGTTGGGTAAGCTGATTTGAAGGTCCCATGAACTCACCCTGGCTTTCTTTCCTTTGCATCTGCCTATCAGATTGCAACCTGCGCTCAAAGGCTGCCTCACACAGCCTCTCTCCCTCCCTCCCTCCCTCCCCTGCCAGCTGCTTAATAGAGGTTTCCAGGTCGGGGTTTCTGGCACTGAATTGTATTGTAACAGGCTTAACTCATGTTTTTAACTATTTGCTGTGATGATTGCATTTTTAATGGGCTGTGTGGCCCCCCGAGGGCCTTAAAGAGGCAGCGCAGGGAGGCTTATAAATAAAATTATGATGATTATTATCAACAGCGTCTTCTTTCATTAGATCTGGGTTTGAACACAGGTTCAAGCAGCCATAAACAGTAATCCGGGGAAGCAGCTGACAGCTCCATAGTACCACTATTATGATTTTATTTTTAAATGTTACTCTTGCTTTTTGGTTAACTGTTCTTCTAGGGAGCCCCAGAAAAACCTTGTCAAAATTTCAAATTCTCACTGCCTCTCCCTCCCTCTTCCCTTCTTCCAGCCTCCTTCTTTGCTCTTGATCTTCTTTCTCCTCTCTCAGGCTCCCTCCCTCTTTCCATCCTTCTCTTCCTCCTTTCCTTCTTTTTCTATTCCTCTTTGCTTTTTCCTTCTTCCATTTTTCCCTTCCTCCATCCCTCTC
>NW_025362164.1:0-1374 GCF_016433145.1 Gracilinanus agilis
CCTATACTTAATTGGGTCATCATTTTAAGGGTTCTAAAGGAAGATGGGTTAATATAGTGAGAAAGAAAGCTGGGTTTGGAGTCAGAGCTTGGGTTCAAGTTTTGCCTCTACTACTTACTTACTTACTACTTATCCCTTTATGCAAGTCATTTAACCTGTGTGAACATCAGTGTCTTTATCTGTAAAATGAAGGAATTGGACTATGTGACCCTTTTGGCTCTAAAACTTATTGGATTGTCAAATACTGTAGTCTCAAGGTTTTGTTCTTTGTATTATGGGACTTGTCAGCTTCCAATCTTTTTTTTAAGACTTAAAATACCTTTATTTAATAAATTAATTTAGAATATTTTTCCATGGTTACATGATTCATGTTCAAGCTTAAAACTCTTAGAATCATAAAATCTCAGTTAGGAGGAAACTCAAGAGCCCTGAGTCCACCTTCTTTGTACAACAGTCCAATAGGTAGTCCATTAGGTAGAGTAGCAATGACTGAGCTGTTCTGACTCTTAAGGAGCTGGTTCTTTATAATGGACTGCTCAGGGCAGAGTCCACTTTAGTAATTCTACTTCATGTAATCCTCATCCCCTCTCCCCATTACTCTATCTCTAATTCAGAGGTTCTTCATTATTTTTTGTGTTATGGTCTGCTTCGACAATTTAATGATACTTATTGGTCCCCTCTTAGCATCAGATTTCTTTAAAAGAATAAAATAAAATGCATTGAATTAAAGTATATTGAGATGCAGTTAGCAAAATATAAAGAAGATAGGTTCAGGGGCTCTAGGTTAAGAGCCCAATGAGTCACGACTCTCTAAAGCAAGTCAGAATGATTTTTCAGCCCCTCTTCCACAGTATGGCAACCCTTCACATTTTTTTTCAAGTATCAATTGCTATCCTCACCCCTACCACCAACTCTTTCATTGGTCTTTCTTGTGACTAGTGAACAATAGACAATCCTTCTGTACACATCCAAACTGTCTGGATGCAATCTCTATATTCTTCTCCATTCAGAGATAGAGCTGTGTAGATGATGAACCCAGAGCTAGCAATCATAGGCATGCATCCATCCAGCCTCTAAGGAATAAAGTTACATCTCCTGAGCCTAGAAGGGGTCTGTGTTAATACTACTGGGTCTCAGGGCTAATGTGGTCTTCCTCCCAGAAACAACAGCACCCTCCTTTGAGCAGTATTTGCTGCTAATGAATTATGCAACATAGATAATAATAAGTTAGAGATACACAGGCTTCTCTAAATGATTTGATAAATATTAACAAACTGTTGATAAATAAAGTGCTACTTTGAGTTATCTCAAGCCACAAATCATTTGCTGTGAGTAGTATGAAACACAGTGCTAGTCTGGGAGTCAGAAGGCTTG
>NW_025362165.1:0-4800 GCF_016433145.1 Gracilinanus agilis
TACCTGAGACCACCTTGGCTCTTGGCATCCAGAGATCATCGGTGGATTACAGTGAGAACCCCAAAGCCACATCAGCCCTTAGCTGTGCTGCTCAAGCCTTGCAGGTCTAGGTCTGAGGCAGTCACCCAGAGACTCCATTACTGCCCTGCCTGCATAGATCTTTAGATTAGAGTAGGAAAATCCTCCCCTTTCCCTTTGGGTTTTATTATTAGTTTTTAAGGTTTTAGTATAGAAGTCCTTTTCCCACCTTTTAGTTAAACATAATTAAAGCTGTTTAAACCTTTACCTAGTCTGTTGGTTTCCAAAGGCTCTGGCCTAGTGGTGAGCTGCTGGCATTTGGTCAGCAGCTATTTTTGTCAGTTAGAAGAAGCTCAGCTGTGACCCTTGGTCTATCCTGGTCTGTTGCTCCTAGAACCCAGTGAGTGTACCCACAACTATTAGATTTATTGTAACAACCCTGGTGTCTCCATTACCATTATTCATCTATTTTTCTACAGTTTGTCATCCCAGATGGGTGGCTAGAGAGACAGACAGGAAGTACACTCTTGGGCTATTAGAACCATACAAGAACTCAGGGGATCCAGACATTCCAAGAGGGAGCTCAACCATTGGGTGAGAGCTGAAAGTTCTCAAACAGTGGTGAGCTGCTCAGAGTTTCCCAGCCCCCACCCCAGGTCATTCATAAATTCTCTGTGGGTAGGAAAAATACTATTGAGCTTGCAGTAGCCCTAGAGAAAGGGATTTTCCTCTTTTTTTGTTTTGTTTTGTTTTGTTCTCTGTTGTTGTGTTTAATTGTACTTGTATTTAATTAATTGTTTTATTAATTGTTATTAGTCAGAATAGTGGCTAATAATACAACTGATTTTGTGTACGGCTGGTCAGTTTGGGTGGTGATGGGAACAATACTGGTTGAAGACTGGATCGATTATATTTTTTTGGTTCTATGGAAAGGTGTCTGGGCAATCCCTTACCTGTGGTTTTAAATTATACCCAGATATTTTAGAGGAATGATTGATATTGAGTTTGCACAACAGATTTTAACTATTGACATCCTAGATTTATTATCTCATATGCCAGTTCTGATCCTTACTGGTTATTTTGCATATAAGTTAAGATGGATGTTATTTCATATTGTGTATTGTGTTAAAATTATCGTGACCTGGTGTTTGAGGGATTCTGAAACCAAAAAGATGTTAAGGTTCTTGCAGATAAAGCTAGATAACTTGGAATTACATATCCAAAATGGTAATCTTTCTGGCCAACCCCTTGGTACTTCCCATACTGGCAACATGGCTGAACTTTCAAACAGGTATTCTGGCAAAAGTATAACATCAAAGGCTGAGTTGGATCAGCAGGCTCAGAGTAAGGGTGAAAACCCCATTAACCTTTTTCTCTTCGCAATCTTCCAGTTGTATGTGATGATGGCATATTCCATGTAAAATAACACACAAGATTTAGGTCTGAGGATGTGGAAAATTTGAAGTGAAAGATCCCAAATTTCAATGACGATTCTGGGAAATTTGTGAAGATTTTTAAGGCATTTGTGAAACAACGTGACCAAGACATTGTGGATTGTTGGTATGTGTTGGGGGAGATCTTGTCACACCACGATAGGGCCAAATTTGTAGAGGAGACAAGGAACACAGAGGAATGAAACCATGGCCACTAGCCTGGGAGTAACTAGACCTTAATTCAGTTCCCATATACCGTATGTTGAAGCAGGCACAAAAGTCCCTTATAAAAATAATGGAGAAAAATGCCCGTCGCCATAATGCATGGTCTAAATTTGAAAAAAAAAAAAAAACAGGCAGACAGCATTAGAGACCCCAGCTACATTTCTGGACAGGATTATTGAGGCAGCTGAAATGTATTTACATATGAACATACTGGAAGATACCACAGTAGACAATGTGAAAAGAATTTTTGTTAGAAATTCTGTTCCTCAGGTAAAGAAGTTCTTCATGGATAATTACCCTGATTGGGAACTGTTGAGCCTAGATGAGTTGAAGCAAAAAGCCACATATGTGTTTTCACAGGAAAAGGACAGGGGAAGTGATGACAAGGATACCATCATTGAAAGCCTTAGAAAGCAGTTAAGGGAAGCAAATTCTAGAGCCAATGAAAAGGAGATAAGTGAAATTAAGGCAGTAGCAGCATTAAGGGCAGCAGAAAAGAGGAATAATAACAATAGTTAAAAGACCAGTGGTAATGCAAACACTAGAAACCAGAGGCAAAAATCTTGTGATGTTTGTGGACGTATTGGGCACTTTGCAAGGGACTGTAGGTACAGAAAGAGACCATATGGGCAGAGATACAAAAATAATAACAATGGATTTAATCAGTATAACAATAATTATGGGTACAGGGGAAATAACTGGAATAATGGTTTTAATCATGGAAATGGCCAACAAAATGTGTTCCAATGCCAGAATGCATGCTGTCAAGGTGCACAAGCTCCTAATTTGGCAAAGATGCAGGATTACTCACGCATAGGTACAAGGCCCAAGTTTAGTCATGTTGTACAAGGGAATTTTAATAATGGTAACATGAATGGAGGGATAGCTTCATGAAGGTGTGCCAAAGTTCAGAAGTGATTGATCAAGGTAATGGGACTAAAGTAAATGTTAATGAAATTGTATGTGTTAAAAATGATGACGATGTACTTGTGAATAATGGAAATGGTACGCTTGGTGTTAATATTGATTTGATTGGTGATAAGAATTTAATTAATAATGGTAATGAGTTGATCAGTGTTAATTTAAATAGAATCAATTATAGTTTAATCAATGTGAGTGATAATTTGATGAGAATTAATGATAATTTGAATGGTGTAAATGTTAAATTATCTGAATTAACTACTAGTAATGGTGTAAATAGTACTTTAACCAATGTTAATGGTAATTTACCTACTGGTAGTGGTAATTTAACTAGTGTTGGTAATAATTTGAAAATGATGATGATTTATATGGTGTTGATAATAAATAGATTAGTGTTGTAAATAATTGTGAGAAAAAGAGAAATAGTGTTGTAAATGGTGTTAGAAGTTCCAGTAAGTGTGGAATTAAAAAGAATAATAGAAATTGTGATTTGATTAAGGATAATTTGATCGTAAATAAGAACAATGATACCAGAATAGAGGTGAAAAGGACCAAGGGTTTAAAATCCTGGGAAAATTCTGGAGATTATATTGACTTGGAGGGATAGGAAATAGCTGAACTTTGTTCTGATGTTACTGTTTTAGATCCTGTGTTGGAAACTTTCCAACCTCCCAATAGTACTGAACTATGTGTGTCTGTGACTATTGGAGACCAGATTTATGACCTTCTTGTCGATACCTGAGCGAGTAAATCAGTTTTGCAAAGCTTTCCTGAGAATTGTAGAGCTGTTGGAACAATGGATGCCATTGTTGCTAGGGGTGTTACTCAGAAAGTAGCTAAATTGCAAACAAAAATGGTAACCCTAGGACCACTTTCAGTGGAACATGCATTTTTGTGTGTTCCAGAATGTCCAATGAATCTTTTGGGAAGAGATCTGTAGTGTAAATTAAGAGCTACTATCCAATGTACTGAATCTGGTGATATTTCTTTGCATCTCCCAGAGGAATCTTTGAAGGCCTTTCCATTGATTTTCTTAGATTCTAGCAGTACAGAGGATGACTTAAGGACTATCTATCCAATACCTGAGGATATACCTAAGGATATGTGGTCAAAATCATCTACAGATGTTGGGTTGCTAAAATCAGCTATTCCAGTGAGGGTGAGGACAAATGAAGGACCAGTTCCTTGTGTGCCTCAGTATCCCTTGACTAAGGAGGCAATAGATGGTATTCGTCCTGTTATTGAGTCCCTAATCCAACAAGGGATAATAATACCATACTTTTCTGAGTACAATACACCGATTTTGCCTATAAAGAAGCCAAAACCAGATGAAAATGGCTGACCTGTTTACCAATTTATTCAAGATCTAAGAGAAGTAAATGATTATGTCATCAAGACACATCTAGTTGTCCCAAGTCCAGCTGCTATAATTTCTTCCATTCTAAGTCAGGCTAGATATTTCACACTGGTAGATTTATGTTCTGTGTTTTTCTCGATACCAATTCACAAGGATTCTCAAAAGATATTTGCTTTTACTTGGGAAAATATATAGGGAACCTGGAGTCGTCTCCCACAAGGGTATACTGACTCACCTTCTCAGTTCTCTCAGATTCTAAATCAAGATCTAAAAACTATTAAATTTAAAGAGAGTCAATTGGGGCATTTTGTGGATGATATTCTTTTGGCATCCCCAAATGCAAAGTGAAAGACAGAAGGGAGGATCAGTGGAATAAATAGGGGGTAAATGACATCAGCAAAACAGTGTATGATAAATCCAAAGAGCCCAACTTTGGGGACAAAAATCCACTATTTGACAAAAACTGTTGGGAAATTGGAAAACAATATGGGAGAAATTAGGTTTAGATCATCATTTCACACCCTACACCAAGATAAATTCAGAATGGGTGAAATACTTGAATATAAAGAGGGAAACTGTAAGTAAATTAAGTGAACATAGAATAGTATCTTCGTCATATCTCTGGGAAAGGAAAGATTTTAAAAGCAAGCAAGAGTTATAAAAATTACTAAATGTAAAATAAATAATTTTGAGTATATTAAATTAAAAAGGTTTTGCACAAACAAAAACAACGCAACCAAAATCTGAAGGGAAACAACAAACTGGGGAAAAATCTTCATAACAAAAAATTCTGACAAAAGTCTCATTACTCAAATATACAAGGAACTAAATCAATTGTATAAAAAA
>NW_025362166.1:0-6936 GCF_016433145.1 Gracilinanus agilis
TTATGAGAAAACTGAGACAGACAAACTAAGTGACTTACCCAGGGCCACACAGCTAGTGCATATCTAAAACTGTATTTGATCTCAGGCTTTCCTAACTTCAGGTCCACTGTTCTATCCACTATACTACACAGTCCATTCCCTATCCTCCCTATTAAAGTTTCTATGGTCTACACCTTATTTCAACTCCTTCAGTAACTAGAGATCCATTCTTAAACTTTTTAAAAGCAATTTTCCTCTCAAATCAAAAGAGCAGGGCCTAGTGAACATAAGTACAACTTACATATCTGTCTATACACATTATAGGCAGAAACTTTTTTTACAAAATACCATTGGTAAAGTGTTCTGAGAATGAAGCTTCCCAATCCATCAAAAATATCATTGATGTTTCAAGGGTCCCTGGTCATGAAGGCTATTCAGATTCTTAATCCAACATCATTTACCCTTACTCCAGCACTCAGGAAAATAGACTATCCTTTGACAAACGATTTGCATGATATCTATTAAAAGATGGCAAATGCACCATAACTGTTGCAGATTTGCTAAGAGTATTACATTGACGAATATTTAAAAAACTTAGTCTTACTGACAGTCTAGCCAGAATCCACTCCAGAAGAGGTTGAGGCGTAATACCAGTTATCACTCACTTTCCCTAAGCCATGTGGTGGGAGAATGGACCACTTGTAAGCACAACTCAGAAAGGATGCCAGAAAGGACTGCAAATAACCTCAGTCCTGGGTTACTACAAAGCAAACCTGGCAAGAATGGAGCTTGGGTCACTGCACAGGGAAATCTTACCTCATACTCTCCCAGAGGAGGGCTCTGCCTTCTCCAGAGCTAAGTGCATCCATCACTTCAGACCAGATTCATGAAGCGGCAAATAGGAAAAATAAGTCATTCTCCGAGAGTTCATTCTCTTTTGCTAACCAATATGCCTATCTTCCCAGGATTCGAGGGAGTGATCAGGAGTGCTGGGTCCCAGGAGAGACGAGTCTATGCAGAGGGGGAGAAGTCATTCAAAGCTGATCCTTTCCTCTATCTGCTTCCCAGATGTTCCTGCTGCTTCTCTTCGCTTTATGAAAAATTTCCAGGAATGGAACATTTAAATGGGGTGCTAGCAAAATACTAACTCATGAGGAGAGTTCTGTCCAGTTGGGAGAAAATCCTGACCACCTCTCCCTGCTTCAATGAAAACTTATCAGTGTTTAGGCATCGTAAGTAAAAAACAGAATTGTATTATATCCCTTCAGCTCAGCCAGCTGTGGCCACTCCCCTGCAAAGGGTACAGGATGCAATCGGCCCATCCTCCCTCAGCTTCCTTCCTTTCCTTTTCCATGGGAGAATTCCAAAGAACAAGCTGTGAACACACACACACACACACACACACACACACACACACACAAGTGAAGTAGATTGATATCAAACTATATTTTTTTTAAAGGGTAACTATGAGTTGGTTGCACAATGAAACAGAACTCAGTGGACCCTGATCATTAACTAGACTGGAACCAAATTTATCAATTAGAGGGAAGAGAGAGGAAAGTGAAAATATATATATATATATATATATATAGCACCTAATATATGCCAGGCATTGTGCTAAACACTTACACTTTATTTATATATCTGTTTGTTACATTAAAATTCCCAGTATCTCCCACTCCTTCTCTCTTCCCTCTACTAGAGAAAGCATCATTTAAAAAAAGATATGTGTGTATGTATACACACATCTTGCTTATTTCGAATTATCAATTCTTTCTCTGAAGGTGGAAATCATTCTTCAAACATTATTTCTATTGCTTTATATAATGTTGTCTTGGTTTTGCTCATTTCACTCTTCATAATTTCATGTAGGTCTTCCATGTTTTCCCAAAATTAACCTGTTTTTTTCTTCCAGTACAGTAATATTCCATCACAATCATATGCCACCATTTGTTCAGTCATTCCCCAAATGATAGATGTTCCCTCAATTTCCAGTTCTTTATCATCACAAAGAGAGCTCCTATAAATAATTTAGAACGTAGGGGTTCTTTTCCTTTTTCCCTGATCACCTTGGGGAAGAAACCCAATAATGGTATTATTAGGTCAAAAGGATACACAGTTCTATAATTCTTTGGACATAATTCCAGATTAGCACTGGTACTTGACGAAAATGATCTTATTTGATCCTCACAACACCCTAGGAGGTAGGTGCTATTATTATCCCTATTTCACATGTGAAGAAACTAGAGATAAATGGTGGTCAAGTGACTTGCTTTCTTGGCCATACAGCTAGTAAGTGAATAAGGATTGATTTGAGCTCAGATCTTCCTGACTAGGTCCGTCACTCTCTCTCGTGAATCATCTATCCACTTGCCAGCAGGCTTATTAAGTGAAATAGCTGTATGGAATTTTAACTAAGATGTGAGTGGAGATGATAATGAATAAATAAATAGTTAAGGGAGGTGCCTCTAGGAGGCCTTCCAAATCTAACAGATTTGATGGCAAATGCCTAATGAAGATTTGCCTTTAATATTAAAGTGGACTTGTTGCACAGACAGGAGGGAGGACTCCACGTGTGGGATGTAACATGCTCTCACACAATGATAGTCAACATGGCACTCTGTCTTGCTTGACTACTTCTTCATTTTTATAAGGGAGGGCACTATAATGGAAGCGTATGTTGGAAGAAATGTCTAAAAGAATGGCATCGATAGAACCTTTAAAAAATAATTGGATAAAGGTCATGTTTCCAGCTAGTTCACATTCCTTATCCTGGAAAGCTGGGGGTTAAAGACTGGGAGTTGAAATGAAGAGGGCAAAAAGTTCAGGATTACCAACATTTGCTGAAAAGATTTATGGTCCTGTAGCTTATAGATCCCACCTGGGGCTGCTGAAAGCACTCAATAAATACTTGTTAAATGAATGACTGTACTCTTTGTATTGCAATTCTCCTCTCTCCACTAAACACCTAACTCTACTGACAAAAAAGAAAAAAAATTCTATCACAGGTAGATTTCATGGCAAAAAAAGGCTGACTGAATTCAAACCCTTTACCATTGAGCTACATTACTCTCCAACTACTTTTAATGCAGAAATTAAAAATGGTTCTAAAATTGTAAAGGGCATCAAATGTTACATATGGGTTAGAAATTGAGGTAGGAGGACCACAGCTTTCTGAAGGACACCTTTCCTGCTGAAGGATACACACTGAGGGGATCCTAAGGTGATCTGAGTTGTGAAAAGAAATTTTGTGGTCACCTCAGATATTTTAGATTTTTCCTGGCTCTAAATAGCAATTCTGACACAGTCCTAGGTGCCCCTAAATGGCTCAGTGGTCCTTTCTAGGTCTAATACTTTATGACTTTATTTTTAAAAATCAGACCTAAGCTTGAGGAGTGGGGGAACTTGAAAGTAGTCAGTGATCTTGCTGCACTAAAGAGATAGGCAACTGGTCCACAGTTCCACTTCCACAGCCCTTATTAATAGGAGCAAAAAAAATTATAAGAACAATGCAAGAGGGGGCATCTGCGTAGCTCAGTGGATTGAGAGTCAGGCCTAGAGACGGGAGGTCCTAGGTTCAAATCTGGCCTCAGCCACTTCGCAGATGTGTGACCCTGGGCAAGTCACTTGACCCCCATTGCCTACCCTTACCACTCTTCTGCCTTGGAGCCAATACACAGTATTGACTCCAAGATGGAAGGTAAGGGTTTAAAAAAAAATGCAGGACAATAGCACATCTCTCAAGAGATGAATTACTTTATTTCACCCTAACAGTCTTCTAGAACAATGACATTGCACAGGTCTACAGACCACTATCATTCAAACTAGGAGTCACTCAAAACTCCTGACTCCCTTCTCACGCCCTTATAAGTCAGAAGCAGGGTTTATCCGTAGCCTTGGCCTTTTTTTTTTAAACCCTTGTACTTTGGTGTATTGTCTCATAGGTGGAAGAGTGGTAAGGGTGGGCAATGGGGGTCAAGTGACTTGCCCAGGGTCACACAGCTGGGAAGTGGCTGAGGCCAGGTTTGAACCTAGGATCTCCTGTCTCTAGGCCTGACTCTCACTCCACTGAGCTACCCAGCTGCCCCACCTTGGCCTTTTTAATAGCTACATTTGTCACGTATAAACTGAGAGTTGCTGATGTATAGCACACGGTAGGAAAAGGCTAGAGACTATCTGATATCATGACTACCAGTCCTCCTCAAAAGTGTAATTCTTAGTATTTCTCTGACTTACGGGACTCAGGACTCTGCTTTCAGAAACCTAGCTTATATGCTTGCTTCTCCCTACTTTAGTTGACCTCCCTTGCCTTGACTAATTGCTTGTCTAAAACAATGGTGTATTCCAGTCTATCCTACACAGACCCCAGCACCTAGTCTGGACCCAGCCAAACGCAAGATAGTCCAGTGGTTGCCATTCAATGAGGCACTTAGATAGCATAAAATACATTAAAAACAACTTTTCTGATTAGATTTAAAAAGTTATAATTCATTTAAAATATTTATGTTATTGTGTTTTCCCAATTGTATCAAGAAACCATTTTTAACATTTCTTTTCTGACACTTTGCTATCCAAATTCTCTCCCACCTCCCCCCCCCCACTGCCTCTTCCTCCTCCCTTTGAAACAATAAGCAATTTTACATGTGCAATCATGTAAAAGATTTTTCCATATTAGTCTTTTTGTAGAAACAATCTCAAAAGAAAAAGAAGAAAGTGAAATACGTTTCAGTTTGCAAAAGAATAAATTTTTTTCATTAAAAAAAAAAACACTTACCTTCTGTCTTAGAATCAATTCTGTGTGTCGATTCTAAGGCAGAAGAGCAGTAATGGCAAGGTAATGGGAGTGGGGGTTTAATAACCTGTCCAGGGGCACACAGTTTAGAAAGTGTCTAAGGTCACATTTGAACCCAAGACCATCCCATCTTAATCTACTGAGCCACCTAGCCTCCCTCGAAAGAACAAATTTTCTAAGGAAATAAGCAACCTCTATCCATGAAAAGAAATCAAAAGAGGCTACCCATCTTCCTTGTGTCTTAGTATCCTCTTTAAATTCCTAGTTTCTATGTCAGCCAAAAAAAACAGTGGATCAATAGAAAATATATTCACATAAGAACTTAGACTAAGGATATATTTTATCTGAAATGCATTAAATAAGCCATACAAGTGGCAATTTTTTCAATTCAGGTGGAGCTCTGAAAAACTCTTCAAACACAGCAGCCTATTTTATTTAGATAAAGTGTCATTATGCTCACCTATCTCTTTAGTCTTTACAGATCAAAGATGAATGTTATTATTCTCCCTAGCTCACAGTTTATAAATTCCACTCAAAGCCCATCAAAACTGAGGGAGAAAAGAAAGGAAAAATAAGAACACAGGACACTTTGAACCTTCTCATATTATTGAATTAATTTAAACCCAAAGAACATATATAAGCAGCTGTCAGAAATAAAAAGTAAAAGAAGCTCTGAATACATGTGATTTTATCAGAAAAGAGACTGGCTTTGCAATATATATGGCAGCCTATTTAATCACTATAGAGTTGCCTGTAGGGTAACTTGTTCAGTGTTACAAAGCTAGTTAGTATTAGAGACAGAATTTGACCCCAGGTCTTTCTGACTCAATCTCCTACTCTACCGCCTTTATTGTCTAAGATATAAGGAATAAAAAGTACTCATAGTCCTTATGTTTTATAAAATACTCAGATGGATCTGTGTCTCATTTTTTAGGAATTCCTTCCAATTATACAAATTGCAACCAATCTCTGCCTGGCCATCCTGCAGGACTCTTGTTCGTGTTCACCCAGAAATTCAGAGGAGGGGGATCCTCACAAATGTTCCAGAAGCCTTTCTCATTTTCCTGCAATATCTTATGAGTACCAGGAGATACAGGACTCTGGCTGTCTACCTCTCATCTCTCATTCTTGCCTTCCTGCCATAAAATGTCTTGATGTTATGCTTTATTCTGCTCATAGCCACCATGCACCTCTCCTTCATATCTTTTGGATATTTGTTTGTTTTTTTATTTTTTACTTATCTTTAGTTTTTCAGAGACTGATTTTCCAAACTTCTGCAATATACATGGGCATTTGCTTTCCTGAGTAGATCAGGGAGTCAGTGAAAAAACTTATTTAAGATAAAATACAAAGTTTTTTCTTTTGCATTTAAAAACCTTCTCTATTTTATTCCAATATTTATTTCCAGGCTTCTAGTCTATTACTGTCCTTCATGCATCCAACATTCTGGTCAGCCTTGTCACAATGGCTAAACTTCCAAAATAACATCTTGGGCCTTTGCACAGGCTGTCCCATCAAATGGGCTGGATTGCTTTCTGTCCTCACTTCCACCATATATAATCCCTAGCTTGCTCCAAGACTCAACACCTCATTCATGAGGTTGATCTTCATCTCTGCAGCCACTACTATCTTTCCTATCAATCAAACAATATTTATTTAGGACATACTATATAGGTATGTGAGCTGGTGTTCAAAGGAAATTTACCCTTATCCCTTTCTGGCGTCACACAGCTATCTGCAACCCCCTGGGAGGCCCAGGTAAATAGAAAGCCACAGTTGGCTCCCCAGACGTGATGTGTGAGAGTTAGTAGACAGAGAAAAAGTTTGATAAACTGAGGCAAGAGTGGATTTCGGTCTCTTCTCTTCCATGTTGGTTGCTGGCTGGACTTCCCTATGAGCAGCCACAGAATAGCAAGCTAAATAAAGCAGAAAGGAAAGTGCCTATATATGTCTCTTATTTTCCCATCTTTTTCCCCTACTACTTTTGATTTAATAAAATTATTAATTTATGGACAGTCTCATAATTTTCCCTCTTACACTGGATATTGTATAAACACTGGGAATACAAAAAGAGACAAAAGAAGCTTTGCTTTCAAGACACAATCACTTAATAATTTTATTCATCTTATACATATTTTATATTTTAAATAAATAAGTTTAATTAA
>NW_025362167.1:0-3833 GCF_016433145.1 Gracilinanus agilis
AAGGGTAGTGAAAGTCCCTGGGCTGGAGATCTTTATTTGCACCTGAGGTGATGTCTTCAGCACTTGGGAAAGGCTTTGTTTTAGGGGCCTTTATCCCAGCCCCAGGTGGTGCCTTCACCCACGTGGACACTCAGGGAAAGTCCCTGCACGCCCCCAGCCACCTGGGGTCCCTCGTCTTGCAGCACACAAGTACAAGTGCCGGGGCTGCCAGTGATTATCTGGTTGCCCCAGTCCTGTTTTTCACACTTGTGCATTGGCCTTGTGCGAGGTGTGGGGGGTGGGGAAGTGGCTTCTTCCTCTCCCGTTTTAGTGAGAGCTGTTTCACCCCTTTATAGTGTGGAAATTCCCCGATTCTGAGTACCTTCAATGCTGCACCCTGTTGTGGGGTTCCTTCGTTCTTCTAGACTCGTTTTTATTTCCCCTTGAGGAGTTCTGTATGTTTTGGTCAGGAGAGATCAAGCAGCTGCTCCTTACACTGCTGCCATCTTAACAGGAAGTGGTCTCCCTACTTTTATTGTCTTTCTAATCCAATTCATCCTTCTTATATCAGTTGAAACAATGGCCCTAATGCACATGACTGTCTATGTTCCTTTCCTCCAAAGAAAGGAAGGAAAGGAGGAAGGAAGGAAGGAAGGAAGGAAGGAAGGAAGGAAGGAACGAAGGAAGGAAGGAACGAAGGAAGGAAGGAACTGCATTGACTCCTGTTTGTTTCTAGGAAAAAATAACAAAGAAATATATTTTTTTCTTTCATATGATGCCTCTCCCTTTTTGTCTTCCAGTTGCCTTTCTTGCTTCATTTTACTTTACTCTCTTTCACAATCTACATGTATAGGTCTAAGCCAATCAGAATTGATATAATTTTCCAGATTTTAATATGCCATATGACCGTAATACTGACAGTACCTACCACAGAGGACTATCATGAGGGTCAAATGATATAATGTATGTAGTCATCTTTGTAAATGTTTAAAAACTATATAAATGTCAGATATTATTAATTTCTTAATAACATAAAGTGGTATTCATAGAGGTGAAATGAGCTACAGAAGTCCACCTACATATAGCAATAAGTGGAATTCATGACCAGATCATCTTAGATATAGACATACTGTATTCACATAATGTAAAGCTACATTAATATTATCTTGAACATACTGATTTTTACTAGCAATGAATCATTGATAAGTGTATACATTTGGAATTGGAATAGATCTTAGAAGTTACCAAGTCTAAACCCCTCATTTTGCAAATGAGGAAACTAAGGTCCACTGTGGCTGGATTTCCCAGTTAGTAGGCAGTTCACTTAGTATACAGAAAAGAAAGAATGTTCTCTTTCACCAAATCCAGTGGTCTTCATTTAACAATTCAGATATTATTTATCTCCATTTGGGATTTTACAATATATTTTTATTTATTCCATAAATATGCCTCAATTGTAAGTAAAATATAACATTCATTTTATATAAATTCTGAGTTTTGAATTTTCTCTTTCCCTCTTGCGTCCAATATCCCATCTTCAAAGAGACAAGAAAAATAATATAGATTAAACATGTGAAGTCCTGCAAAACATATTTCCATATCATCCATGTTTCAAAAGAAAAAACAAAAAAATGCTTTAGGTCTCCATTCAGACCTCATCAGCTCTTTCTGTGGAGGTGGATGACATTTTTCATCATAATTTCATCAATATTGTCATGTATCATTATATTGATTGGAAGAGCTAAGTCATTCACAACTGATTATTATATAATATTGCTGTTGTGTGCAATATTCTCCTAGTGCTGCTCACTTCACTTTAAGACAACTCATGTAATTATTTCCAGTTTTTTTTTTCCCCTGAAATCATGTTGTTCATCAAATCTTATAGAACAAAAGAATCGAATCACAATCATGTATAGCACAACTTGTTCAGTCCTTCCTTAATTGATGGACATCCTCAATTTGCAAGTCTGCCAACACAAAGCTGCTATAAATATTTTTGCACACATAGCTCCTTTTTATTTATCTTTGGTATCTTTAGAATATAAAACTGGTAATAATATTGCTGAGTCAAAGGGTATTAGAGCCCTTGGTCATAGTACCAAATTACTCCCCAGAATGGCTGTCACTTCACAACAATACTACATGCAAGTTTTCCCATATCCCCTCTAATATTTGTTATTCTCCTTTTCTGTCGTGTTAGACAATCTAATAGGTAGGTGATGGTACCTAAGAGTTGTTTTAATTTGCATTTCTTTATTCAATACTGCTTTAGAGCAATTTTAACTTTAATTTCTAATTTTAAACTATACAGAACTTTGATTCCTTTTTTTTTTTGAGAAAGTATATGTTCACATCCTTTGAATATTTATATATTGAGAAATGAACCTTAAAAAAATTGACTCTACCCTCTATATATTTGAGAAATAAATCTTTTGTCAGAGAAATTTGCTACAAATCCATTTCTACCATTTTCCTACTTTCTTTCTAAGCTTGATGGCACTGCTGTTTGTGCAAAAACTTTTAAATTTAATGTATTATTATTCATTGTATATTCTGTAATACTCTCTATGTCTTGTTTGCTCATAAATTATTCCCTTATTTATAGATCTAACAGATAAATATTTCCATGCTTCCCTAATGTTTTTGATGTCAACAGGTATAGTTTTATTGTAATTGATATGATTAATACATTTACTTCAAGTGACTTTTTGCTTTAAATAAATTTTTTAAAATTTTGAAGGCAAAATGCAAGATATATTTTAAAGGGAAGGGGTGCAATTGAGTGTACTTTTGTTAACATGTTTTCACACCATCACAATATAAAATAGTAACATCAGTAAGACTATACTAATACAATTTGAACAGAAGCCTTCCCACAAAAGTGTAAAAGAACAGTTTTACAACACTTTAGAATGAATATCTCTACAACCAAAAAATGCAATGTTTCAAATTCATGTCAGAAAATTTTAGGTAGTGTTTACATGATCATTTTGTTTTCTGTTTGCTTGAAGCATAAGTTTAAGATATCATCATTCCTATTTAATTCATGTATCCACTTTGACTTTATCTTGGTATACAGCACAGGATTTGACAGTGCTAGTTTCTGTCAAACCGGTTTCTAGTTTTTCCATTACTTATTTTGACAAATGCCTAGCTATTGTCCCAAAAGCTTGAATCTTTGTGTTATCAAACACCAAATTAGTATAGACATTTACTATTGTATATTATGTACCTAATCTATTATTCCACTGATTTACCACTCATTTCTTAATAACAAATTGTTTTGATGATTATCATTTTGTAATACAGTTTGAGATCTGGTACAGCTAAGCCATCTTCCTTCATATTTTTTGTTCATTGATTCCGTTGATATTCTGAACTATAGTTCCTGTAGAAGAACTTTATTATTCTTTTTTTGGTTATATAAGTTAATTTTAAGGTAGTTTAATTGTTATGGTGCTACATAAACTAATTTAGGCAAAATACCATTTTTATTATCTTGCCTCAGCCTATGAATGAACAACTAATATTTCTCTAGTTGTTTATATCTGTCTTTATTTGTGTGAAAAGTGTTTTGTAATTGTACTCATATAGTTACTGGGTTCATCTTTTCAGGTAGAATGCTAAGTATTTTGTATTCTCTGCAGTAATTTTCAATGGAATTTTAGTTTCTATCTCCTTGTGATGGACATTTTTAAATGATTTTCATGGGTATATTTATATCCTGTAAAACTGCTGAAGTTAACTGTTTAAATTGTTTAAAATTGATTATCTAGGAATCTAAATATACCATATGTTGTATGCAAAGAGTGATAGTTCCCCTCCCATCTCATTTCATATTCTAATTCCTT
>NW_025362168.1:0-2781 GCF_016433145.1 Gracilinanus agilis
CTTTCTCTCTTTCTCTCTTTCTCTCTTTCTCTCTTTCTCTCTTTCTCTCTCTTTCTCTCTTTCTCTCTTTCTCTCTTTCTCTCTTTCTCTCTCTTTCTCTCTTTCTCCCTCTTTCCTCATCTTCCTTCCCCTTTTTTCTTTCTCTTCTTTCTCTCCTTTTCAAATGAAAAAAAAGACAGTATTTTCTGACAGTTCAAAAGTAACAAAAAATAGACAAGATGCAAACTCTGGTCTCAAATTCCACCCCTTGCTGTGGGACAACTGTGGAGATAGTACTTTTGGCCCCAAAGGGAGGGAATGTGTGGAGAGACCATGTGGCTTCCCTGGTTTACTGGGGGTCGTGTTGACAGGCTTGGGAAAGTGCCTGAATCTAAGTTATCATTGCCAGAGCTGAGTTGCAAAGCTCTTTTACCATAGAAGCAAAAGAGAGGAGATTGAAGAATACATGTTCTAGGTGTGGAGTATAAAGAAATTTAAAATAAAATATTCTTTATTTTGTATTTGAAACATGGGTGATCTTTACCTGCTGTGAAATGAAATCTCATGAAAACAAAACGCATCAAGAAAAGAAGAGTTAGGGCCAATATCTGTCTCTTTTGTGGACGGGATTGGGAAAGGGGTATGCTATGGAAATAATCCTAAATACTACTCCTTCCTTCCCTCCTTCCTTTCTTTCTTCCTTCCCTCCTTCCTTCCTTCCCTTCCCCCTTCCTTCCTTCCCTCCTCCCTTCCTCCCTCTCCCCCTCTTTCTTCCCCCACTTCTCTCTCTCTTCTACATCTTCATATCCTTATCGTTCTCTTTCTCCTCCATACCCCCATCTCTCTCTCTATGCAAGTGAATCTCTAATTTTTGTTCTCTCACTTCCTCAAATATTAAATGGAGATATTGAGAGTTGTACTATTTGCCTCTCTGCATTGTGATGAGAAGAGCACAGTATCGATCATAAAAGTGAATTATTGTCTATCCACAGAAGTACCATTCTTGGTCCTTTTCTTTGAATGGAGGTGAATGAGGATTTTTGAAACCTAGGTCAATAAATTCTAACTTTGACAGACTTTAGTTATCTGGAAAGGCTTTAGGTATGGACTGAGCAGCAGATAGTGTGGGCTATCTCAGGACAAGCTCAGGTGAATAAGAAAAAGACCAGTTAGTGGTAAAGTGTAGCTGGAATATAGAATATGTTTTCCCCACAGGTTACAGAAAAGAACAGGATGAATGAAAATGTCTGTATAAATTGTGAGGTGAGAAATAAAAGAGATGATATAATTCCTGGTAGATATAGATTTACTTAATTTTCTTCATAAAGTTAGAAATAAAGTCATCTGCTGAGAAAGTTAGAGGCTGACTTGAAGAAAGAGGAGAAAGTTTGGAGCAACTTCAGATATGATGTTCAGTGTTCAAATATGAACAATACTGATGTCCATGAAAACTAAAAAAATAATAAAATGTAAGTAAGAGTTAGAGTTAATTTCTTTAGAGCTAATCTCATTCCCATAGGACTATTATCTGATTTGCTTTGGGGCTGACCTATTTCCTTTACTTTTCTGGGCAAACTTATTTGCATGGCTAGTCAAAAGAGAATAGATGGGAGGTAGCTAGGTGGCTCAGTGGATTTAGAGTTAGGCCTAGAGTTAGGACATCCTGGGTTCAAATCTGACCTCAGAGAATTCCTAGCTCTGTGACAAATCTGTAAACCCCATTGCCTAGCCCTTAGCACTCTTTTGTTTTGGAAACAATAGTGAACATAGATTCTAAGACATAAAGAGAACCATCTGATGCAGAACCCATATTCTAAAATATTAAATTAAAAATATCAAGGAAAAATGAGAGGCTATGATAGGATCAACATTTCACAGTCTTTCTCCTACTCACAAAATGGGGAAGCAGCAAGTAAAAGAAGACTAAGCCAACTCTGGGACTCAATTTGCCTACTTGATTGGCTCCAGCTTCCCTGACACAGCTTCTTCTCTCCCCTCCCCTCCAGCCAAAACATCATAGTTTTAGGACAAAGCTATGCCTTGAACTTGATTGACCTTGGCTTCCCTGAGGCAGCTTCTTGATCTTCTAAAATTCTAAGGGCATATTGTGATTGTTTGGTCATGTCTGACTCTTCATGACCCCATTTTAGGGTTTTATTGGCAAAAATAATGGAGAGGTTTGCCATCTCTTTCTCCAGCTCATTTTATAGATGAGGAGCCTGAGTCAAACAGAGTGAAGTAGGTTGCTCAGGGTAACACAGTAAGTGTCTGAGGCCAGATTTGAAATGAAGAAGATGAAACTTTCTGACTTCAGTCCCAATATTTTATCTTCTGTGACACCTCGATTCATGGAATCTAGGGCTCTTAGACTTGGTGGATTTCTAAAGCCTAATCAAATCATCTTACCTAGCCATGCTGGTCAGATATATCTCCATATGGAGGTGAGGAAGGCTAGGTCCAGGGAAGTGAAATAGTACTGTATTCTGTTTGTATAACCTTATTGTGTCATGGCAAAATAATCTTCCATGGGTAAACTGCTTAATGACTTATGAGTACCTCCTTTCATGCTGCCATTAGGGTCAGACCATAGAAGGTGTCATAACAGCTTTGTTACCCATCCTAGTTATTCTCCTGCCATCTCCATGCCAAGCTGCCACCAGTTTATGCTTTTATTCTTCTTCTCCCACTTTCTACCTCTAGCTTTGGGAAAACATTGCCTTTTCCTGTTACATAAATCTCCTTGGCTACCACTCATACACACACATAAAATTATCTAACTATACTATATATATATATATATAT
>NW_025362169.1:0-7192 GCF_016433145.1 Gracilinanus agilis
CACGAAATAAATCTTAAAGAAAAACTTAGGAAGGACAAGATAATTGAAACATTGGTCTTGTTCTGCATAGCTCTAGAAAGCAAAACTAGCATACTTGGGTCAATTTTTCAATGAAGCAAATTTGGGCTGGAGATTTGTAAAACAAATAAACAAACATCTTACTCAAAGTTAGAGATTATCTAACATTGAAGGGTTTGTGATCAGTTTCCACTCACTGGAAATTTCCAAATAAAGACTGATATCATTTAAAAAAATCTCTCTGTACCTGTAAAGTGCAACAATAATATAAACCATGACTTATTCCTCCCCTGAAATACTACAACAATGCTTTACCATGGCAGGAAGCAATACTTGAGTTCTCAACAAACATCCTGTTATAATACAAACTAGATTTTAACACTCTAGAAAATCCGAATACAAGACTAATGGCAGAAGGTTTTCTAGAATTATATGTAGGAAAAAAGAGAGACAGACAGATAGACAAGAGTACTGAAAGTGGAAGGGTAGAAGGTAAGAGGAAGAGAAGTAGAGATCACTTTCTAATCAATTATAAAAGATGTTTGGTTTTTGTGTGGGAATTCATTTAATAATCAATTAAGTCATAATAACCTAGAAAACCACAAACTGACACTACCTATGTGGTACTGTATTTTTATTTATTTTAGTAAATTTTTTTACTAAAGTATTTTAGTAAAATTTCCCATAAGAACTTGGCATGGGCATTGTACCCCCAAAACTATAGAAGTGTTTCAGGCAAACTATAAGCAGGGAAATTTGCTTCCTTACATTCTTGTGACTCCCAAACCAAAAACATCTGATAACTCCTATAAGACCCTGAGAGAATTATCCTCCTTGGATCGTCCTTTAGATGGACAGAGAGATACACCTCCTTGATATCATGAAGTTGTATCTCAGACATCCATCTGTCCTCTAAAATATGAGGGTCACCCCCTATGTCTTCAGGTCAGATGACCAAATCCCCCCATCAAATGCCTGAGTGTTTACCACTCAATCACGTCTTCACCTTGGCACAGAGTCACGTCTCCATTGTTGTAAAGAGTATAAAATCCCCAGAATTGATGCCATCTGGGGGACAGTTTTCCATCCATGCTGTCCTTCCAAGGAGCAGCTCCCAATCTTGCTGTTCCACCTTCCTATTCTCCTAGCCATTCTCAACATTGCTTTCCAAATTAATAAATTTCTCTTTTTTACTTTTAACTTAAGATTTGGAGTCTTGCATTCTTGCAAAAGGTATCCTTCCCAAGCCCAAGGGTTCACCATTACACCATACAACAAACTCACTATTTGATAAAAACTTCAGAGAAAACTCAAAAACAATATGGCAGAAATTAGGTACTGTAAGAGTCCAGGCATGGACAAATCTTGAAAATATTATAGAGGTCCTCAAAAGCTGAGTCTTATGAGCAATCTGCTCATTTACCAGACTCATGGGTATATTTCCAATGATTAATTTCTATACCCTTGAGTTGAATAAGAAACCTAACCTTGTGATATTCTAATCCCTCCCCAAGTCCTCAGTCTGGAAAACTAGCCAAGCTATCTTTTCAGACTCTTTGTGTGGTCAAAGGCTCTCATTTCCATGAGATAAGGGCTAGTATGTTCCAGGGAAAATGAACTTCTAGGCTGGGCTTTAGCTATACCATTGTATTAGGGTCCAACTCTTGTATGATTACCTCATAATGTTAATTTTCATGTCAGGCTACTCATTTGATTATTCATCTCCCTTCCCCCTTTCCTTGTAATTTCAATAAAATTGGGCGAACCTCCACCAGAGCTATCCCACTGTTAGGCTTATGCGATGCTGAAACGTTCTGGGTCTCTGCATCTCTGTTCTCTCTTTATGTCTTCCTTACCTTAAGTTTTAATCACTTCAACCCCATATTTCCTCAGTCTTTTGACTGAGCTCCTCTTTTCAGGTGGCCACCCACGAAGCAATATCATATAGCTGGTAGACAGCTACAGGTACAGACCAATATCTCATGTCTTATACCAAGTTAAGGTCAAAATGGATATATGATTTATATATAAAGAGTGATACCATTAGTAAATTAGGGGAATATATAGATTAACCATCAAATATATGTAAAAAGGAAGCGTTTGTGATCAGAGAAAGAGAGACAATACATTGTAAGATATAAAAGGAAGAATTTTGATTGCATTAAATTAAAAAGGTTTTGTACAAACAAAACCAATGTAATCAAGATTGGAATGGAAACAACAAACTGGAAAAAAATTTAAGAAAATTTATTTGATACATGTCCAATTTCTCAAATTTATAAGTTTATAAGTCAAATTTGTAAGAATACAAGTCATTGTTGTGTGGAATGGCTAAATTATATGAATAAGTAATTTTCAGATGAAGAAATCAATGCTATCAATAATCATATAAATTGTTCTAAATCACTCTTGATTAGAAATCTGCAAATTAAAATAACTGAGGTATCACGTCATACTTATTAGATTTGGCAATATGACAGTAAAGGAAAATGATGAATGTTGGAGGGGATGTGGAAAAATTGGGATATTAATGCATTTTTTGTGGAGTTGTGAACTGATTCAACCTTTCTGGAAGACTCTCTCTGTCAAAGCTGAATTGTGGACATTAAACGGGTTACTCAGACACTAGGGAGGCTGCCAAAATCCACTTCTGCTTCAGTCCAGGGAGAAAATGACCCCATGCCCTGGGCCATCTCTGTGCAGGGTTGTGACTATCACTCTCAGTGTGGTATATCTCCTGCTTCATCACTAGCCCATCATCACAGGATTTTTAAGTGTGTAAAATATCAAAATAGTTGAATAGTGAAATAATAAAATAGTAAACATTGAAATATTTATATAGTAAAATGTAAATGGTATGAGTGATGTCTGTTAATTCACATATAACTTAGGTTTATTGTGCCAAGTTGCTCAAAATCAGCCTCACTCTGACAGACAGAAGTCAAGAAAATTGGTGATGGCACTTGAAAGAAATTATTTATATGTCTATTCTGCAATGGAATGTCTTCATATGCTTAGCATAGAAATCCTTGTCACTCACTGATAGTTGTGAGAGGCCCATCAGTGACATTCAACATAGTTTGGCCCATTGACTGATATAGTTTTACCAGCATTTGGCTACTACCCATGCCAGAGCACCCATTATCTTCCACTTGAAAAACAATGGAAAGGGGGGAGCTGGGTAGTTCAGTGGATAGAGCACCAGGCCTAGAGACGGGAGGTCCTAGGTTCAAATCTGGCCTCAGACACTTCCCAGCTGTGTGACCCTAGGCAAGTCACTTGACCCCCATTGCCTACCCTCACCACTCTTCCACCAAGGAGCCAATACACAGAAGTTAAGGGTTTAAAAAAAAACAATGGAAGGATATTATCTTTTCTTCTTCTTTTTTTTTTTATTTTACCATACCTTTTTTTAACAGAATACTGATTCACAGAGACCACTGATCACTCAAGAATGGGTTCCATTTCATTATCTCAACCTCAAATTTATGCCTGACTAACTGAATAAAAATTAATACCTGAGGAAACTTGGGCATATTTCAAAAGCTGGGAAGTAGTATCTTGGAAATGAGATAAAAAAGAATCTACACATAATCAGTTTGGCATCACATTAATTAAAAAAAAACCACAGAATTAGCATTTCAGCTGGTAGGAGTCCAAAATACTTGTAAATAAAGTCTACCAGCACTTAATAAATAAAGTGTAAAGGTGTTAAATAGAGGGGAAAGCACATTTTTCTGCAATAAAATGAAGCTTACTAATACCTCATTAAAAAACAATCATAAGTTGTATATATTTGTAAGTAAAATTCATCATGCAAGTAAAGTGATAAATTGTTTAAGTAACAACAATTAACAGAATTGTCAGGAGGCAGTCAAACTCAATCAAAGAAAAGAATTATCATGAATAAACAAAAATTAAATAAATCTTTTAAACAACCACCTGCCCCAATGGTAGATATCTCTCTCTCTCTCTCTCTCTCTCTCTCTCTCTCTGTCTCTGTCTCTGTCTCTCACTCTCATTCTTTCTCTTTCTTTTTCTGTCACACACCCACAACCACGCCCATTCTCCCACATATATAGGTATGTATATATCTACATGCACATATATATGTGTATGTGCTTATATTATGTCAATCTTAAATTCTTTTGGACATTGACAGTTTCAAATTTCCATAATTTTCAAGTGATTTTCTATATTGATTAGTGAGAATTGCTATTTAACTTATCAGTTTGTTAGAAAAATGGAAAGTGAAAAGTAACTTTGATGAGACAGAATAGTTAAATTTAAGGAAAATATTTACTTTAATTCTCCTTTATGGTGAAGTCTTCTCACTACAGTTCTGTGGGGTAAAACATCAGAGAAAGTTTTTTGTTTGTTCTTAATAAAAATGTTCATGAAGATAGACTAGTTATACTCTGCAAAGCTATTCATCATTACAATATACAAATATAGGAATTATTTATAAACATATACAAAGTAATAATAGCTAAGGCCTCAAAAAAGATAAAAATATCTTAAGCTAGGTATTCATAACTAGTATTTATAATTATATATGTATATTATTTATTTACATTTGTATTTATAACTAGTATTTATAATTTTATATATAAAATAGCAGCATTTTAATCCTAGCTACCTTCTGTCACTACACAGATGGAAATGAGAGAGAAAATCCTTTTTCATGCTTATGGTCCTCAACTAAGGACTGAAAGCACTTGAAGTGACAATTCTCGAATACCATCACATTTCCCCAAATCCATAAGATTTGCGACATGTTCAACCCTGTTTATTCTTATGAAGTGGAAAAAAAGAAAACTGGAAGGAAAAATTGGAGTGACTGAAAATGGGCTAAAATGTCTATTCCCTTTGATCAGAGATTCCAATTGTTTTAATACACCCCAATAAAGTCAGTGACAAAAAACAAAACACCACGAACATTAAAATATGTATAAAATGATTTTATGGTTGCAACAAAAGGAATAACTACTGATTAGGGAATGGCTAAAGAAATTGTAATACATAATTATAGTGGAATAACTTTATGCTGTAAGAAATTAAAAATATGATACATACAGAAAAGCACTAAGAAGCAATAGCCATGGTGCAGCTGAAGCAAGCATGCTTAGAGCTAGGTCAGACACTGAAGTTGTCTAGGTTATCTACTACATTTCAGGTCATCACCATCATCTTGACTTAAATTTTGCTACTGGACTTTATGACTCTGAAGAGAGATTGAGGCTGACCCCTTTGTGCAACTCTACCTCACTTAAATCTAATATACGCACAAGTCAATATATCAAACAATAATGCCAATTGGTCCTCTTTGACTATGAAAGATAAACCAGTTGAACAAATTAGGTATTCATATGTAAAGGAAATAAGAATTTATTAAGCATCTACCATGTAAAGAATTTCAGACATAGTACATAATCACTGAAAATACACTGAATCAAGAGATAGAGTATCAAATTTGGGTTTAAAAATTGAAAAGAGGAGAGACTACTGAAAGAATGTGGTAGAGGAAGCATCTAGAAGTGGCAGTGGGTAATAAGAAATATTCTAATTCCCACACTATGGAATTCCAGGGGGTAGAATGAAAGTCAAACTAGGGCTAGATAAGAAGTAGCCTCATCATCTGGGAGCTGTGTCTCAGTAAGTCCCAAGAGATATAAGGAGTTAGAAAGTAAAAGAATTAAGATTAAAGTGTTTTGTTTGTTTGTTTGTTTTTTGTTTTGTTTTTTAATTATCAGGCAGTCATTCCAGAGAAAATAGTGAAAGGAACCAGAAGATCTAGAATGGGCACTGGGTTGAGAAGGAAACAAATAGGAAAATGGATGATGAAGTATGTGGAATGGAGTTTGTATAACATTACCAGGATTTTCAGAAACACTAAAGGGAAAGAAACCTGAGGCAGATAGTCTGGAAATTTTAAAAACTGCAATGAGGAAGAAGAATTAAACTTACTTTACTCAGCACCAAAGGACAGAAGTGGGAGCAAGTTTGAAAGTTGCAAAAGGCAGACAATTTCAAGAAAGTATTTTCTAACAATAAGTGAAATGACCTGTCTCAAGTGGCAGTGGGCTTCTAGTCATTGGAGTTTATTGAACCAAATATTGGATGATCATTTTTCATTTATATTATAGAATGAAGTCTTTTGGGTTAATAGGTTAGACTAGATAAACCCTTAAGATACTCTTTGACTCTGAGATTCTATGAAAATTCTAGGAAGCAGTGATGATTGAATATCAATAGAGTTTCATTAAGAAAATGCAAGATTGAAATATAATTTCTATTTTGACATAAATAATGAGCTATTATATCAGGGGAATAGTGAAAAAATAGTATACTTAGATCTAGAAAGATATTATAACTATCTTTGCTATATTTTTGGACAAGATGGATAAATATACTGTACTATAGTGGATTCAGAGCTTATTTAACGACCAGGATCAAATAATTGTTAGTGTCAACCTAAAGGTAGTTATCTAGTGAAGCAACTGAAAGATATGCTCTTGGCCCTATGATAATCAATTTTTCCATCAAAAATTTGAAAGGATGCATATATTCCAGGCCATAATAGATAACATAAATCTTTTAAGGACAGCTAACATTTTGAATGGTAGTATCAGTGATCCAAATATATATATATATATATATAGTATCATATAATGAAGAAATACATATAAAAATATTTTAATAGGTATGAAATATATATTCCTGAATTCAAAATTGTCCTATCCATTATGTCCTGCTATGTCTGGAATATTCTGGTTGTGTAACACTGGGAATGACACAGTTTCTGAGAGCTGAGACCAGCTAGCTACCTCTCTACTACTGTAAATTGCAGTGTACATTGTGATCAGCATTAGAATGAGTTTAATACCAGGTGTTCTCTATACCAGTAAAATCGCAGAAGACATTGACTGTAAATCATTTCAAACCCTTTCTCCATTACCTCCTAACCTCTGACCAAAAGTGAAAGAGCTAATTAAAAAGGAATAAAACTATATATGTATATATTTATACACATAAATATATTATTTTGGTATACAAATAATTATATGATAAAGTATCAAGATACCATGAGCATATTTAATATATTTAAATCTAACTTATCCTCAGCTCTCTCATATGTGAAATTCAAATAACAATATCAGTAATACATATAGTA
>NW_025362170.1:0-1189 GCF_016433145.1 Gracilinanus agilis
AAAAAAAGAGGTGAAAATATATACATAGTATTTACCTCACAGAATTATTATGAGACTTGAGTAAGATTATAAATTATAAAGTATTTTGAAAACTTTGAAATTTTCTATGTTAAGCATCAATCTAGTCACTATATTTCTTACATAATAGCAATATTTTAGAGGATTTCTGCTTTCATCAATATATAGTTCATTTCTTTGATTCAAAATCCAACATTTCCATACCTCTTATTCATGTTATTCTTTTAAGTCATGTGAACACTTTTACTCTTTTCCATAGATATTACACAAAGGATTTATTCAACATTAGTCCTGTAGGTCTTTTCCATATCATATGAAGCAATAAAGATTATCATCAGTTATTTCTTGTTTTTACTGATTGAGAAACCCATACACTTTTCCAATAAAACATTTCTTTGATGATTCCCCCACCTCAGGATAACAAAAGCACGAGCAGATTATGACAGATAAGATTCTGAGACAGGGTTCCAGTGCCAGAAAAAAAAAAAGTTCCAGATTCTAGAAAAATCAACTTACTGACTAGGTTATCAATAAGCAATAAATTAATGATCAATAGTTCACTAATCAAAGATAAAGATGCAGAATTGTAGGTCATCTTAAATACTCCTGCCATTCCTGTGACAGCTCATTATTTAATCTGCCCCTGAACAACAAAAGGCAATTCTAATTGATGGTTATTTGATAAGGAGATGGGCTTAAAAGTTCTCAGATCCTCCTGGATTAGAAAGTATCTTAATGATAGGTCAGTTGAGAAGGTGAAATTTGATTATGAAATCTGAGTAATACTTGGAGATCCAAATGTTATTCTAGTTAAGCTTCACCTTGTAAAAGTGAAATTTGGATAATGCCATCTAAAAGTGTATATATTTCTACGGACATGGGAATTGTATCAAAACTACATTTCCCGTGATCCAACATGGTCCAACTGGTCTCCGTTTCCTGGTCTTTGGGCTTGGGAAAGCCGAAGTCTTGACCCAGGGAAGAGCTTAAATCTCCTGGGTTAGGAGGGAGTGGTCTCTTTGCCAGTAGGCTCTTTTGCTGGTATGCTCTTGGCGAGCAGACTGGAGACAGTAATGGAGGTGGCAGTTTTGAATGCTTACAAGCACGTGGTCTAATGATTTTATCTATCAGCATGGCTTTAATTAAAATACTAATATATATATATATATAT
>NW_025362171.1:0-5650 GCF_016433145.1 Gracilinanus agilis
ATGAAGATACAAAATCTGAAAAAGGTTAAATGACTTGTCCAGAACAACACAGCTGCTAAGACTCTGAGACAAGCTCTATCTCTGAAGGGGAGTTAATGAGCCTTAGAATAAATGCTTCCAATGATGGGAAACTCACTCCCTACCTCACGACACAGCCTATTCCACTTTTTTTTAACTAGCTGATGGAAAGCTCTTCCTTACATAGGTGAAAACAGCTATCTTTGTCCTTTATGAAATTGTTCCTGCTCCCAAGGGGCTTGCATTCAATCTGTGAAATAATTGTGTTAGACTAGCTGAGTCCTGACTTTATCATTCCATGACTATGTCTATGAACTCTAAGATGGTCCTCAAATAAGTGAAGGAGGTCCACAAGGCCAAAGCCACGAATTCCCCAAAGCCTCAATCATACAATTATAGATTTTCAGCATTGGGAGCAACTTCTAAGGTCATGTTTTCTAACCTGTGGCATGAATCCCCTTGAGAAAATGTTTCCTATATACCCATTGGGGTCCTTCTTGGTGATCTCCTATAAGAGGGGACTCAGACTTCCAAATGATCTCATAGCTCCAATGCTTCTATTTAGAAAGCTGGTGCTTCTATTTAGGGGTTTGTTATTGTTTTCCACACTGAGTTGAAATCTGTCTTTTCCACTTTTACCTTTTGTTCTTGTTTCATCTTTCTCTCTTCTTTATCCTTTCTCTTGGCTATTGGGGGGGGCTGTTTAGGGTAGGAAGATAAGTCAAGTCAATAAGCATTGTATGTGCCAGGAATTGGTTTAGTTTCTCAGGATACAAAGAAAGGAAAATACAGTCCCTGCCCTCAGCAATCTCACAGTCTAATGGAGGGGATAACATGCAAACTATCATGTAATAAAAAGATATATACAGGATTTATTGGAGATAATCTCAGAAGGAAAGTTACAGGAAATTTTGAGAAGAAAGAGACTGTGTCCAGCAGGAGGATTAAGGAATGCTGCATGGAGGAGATGGAATCAGAAAGAAGAAAAGGCTACTAAAGGACAGAAATGAGCAAGGGGGACCTGAGACCTCTGCTATGTGACAGGTAGAAGAGGAATCTAAGCTCCAGTGCCAACTCACCCTTAACAGGCAGCACTAATGCTACCATCGAGGTTCAGTGATGCCAGATGCCAGTCTCATTGCCCCCGCTTTCTCACAGCTTCCTTCTGACTGACTCAGTTGTGGTTGGAGCTATTTTCAGGTTCTATTTGCTTACCCCAACACCTGTCTACAGTGGGGGAGGATGTTTTCTCAACACCCAAAATGCACTCACATTGTAAAGCTCTCACTAGGTAACCATCAGTGCTGTAATTATTAAAAGTGTGACCAACCAGTGGGAGCCAGCGTGTTTATCTAGGTAATTCCATACAAAAATGCTCTGACCATGGATTGTGGGACAGACTCCATGTTCCTGATTAAGAGTTCAATTACCAAAGGGCATCTGGATGAAAGCAGGAAGAGTGTAGTCACACACAGTCAACAGGCATTTATTAAGCACCTACTATGTGCCAGTCACTTTGCTAAATTCTGGGAATAATATAAAGCACAAATCTTAGCTTTGAGGAGGTCCCATTCTAATGGAGGAGAAAACATGATAAAAATGGTGTGCATATAAGATATATGCAAACAGTAGATAACCTTGCAAGGAAGGCACTCACGGTTAGAAGGAACCAAGAAAGAAGATAACCCTGCCTGATGACCCCTCCACAACATCTACTGAGTCACCAAGCAAAGTTGTTCTATTATGTCCGACACCTCCAAATATCAAAGCCCACCCTCCCCTCTCTACATACATACAAACACACAAAGCCAGAGGCAGATAGCAGAGTAGAATTACCATCTTGTAATGCAGTAGTAACTCTCTTGAGACACACTAATATTGAATCATATTATTTATTAGTAATATTTCCATTTTAATCATCTTCCCCTTAGCCTCCCAAGGTTGAGCTAAAATAGCCTGTTTCCAAGCTAAGGACACTCCCAGCCTCCCCAAGCTTTCAAATAGGGTAGGACTTTTTGTCTTTTGATAGGACCTTGAAAGGATTAAAGACTGGGCTAGACAACCATAGTGAACTCTAACCCATTTGAAAGTAAATTGGGGGGGGGGGGCAGCTGGGTAGCTCAGTGGATTGAAAGTCAGACTTAGAGACAGGAGGTCCTAGGTTCCAATCCGACCTCAGACTCTTCCCAGCTGTGTGACCCTGGGCAAGTCACTTGACCCCCATTGCCCACCTTTACCACTCTTCCACCTAGGAGTCAATACACAGAAGTTAAGGGTTAAAAAAAAAAGAAAGTAAATTGGGCCAGCTTCAGTGATGAGGCAAAGAGCATGTTGACATCTTACTTATTTAGACAAAGACCTACTTCCCCTGTGATGAAGTAAGGAAGAAGGAGTTGAGGTCTCTAAGTCCACCTCCTCATTGGCTATTTACCAATTAGAGATGACTTGGAATGTCCAAGGGAGGGACTGAATAATGAGCTCCCAAATGGTATTTATAGAACTTCTGAGTCTTTCATTTTTGAGAGAGTCATAGACCATCCATTCATCATATAAATGCTATCCTAATCAATACATTTCTATTCTTATCTAAAAACAGATTTTCAAAAATTTTAAGTGTAATATTGCAATGCAGATAGTGGAGTAATATTAGCCCCATTTTACATTTGAGGAAACTAAGGGAAAGAGGGGTGAAGGAACTTGCCTAAGGTCACACAGTTAGCAAGTGAAGAAATCAGGAAAATAACCCATATCTCCTGAAAATGAGTCTAGCCTTAACTCCACAACTCCGGCACGCCACAGTAGCTGCTCTCTGTCCTACTTCCCAAGATGACTCTGATGGTCATTTTAGCTAACCAAGCAGAATTGTTCTTTTCCACATTATGCTCCCAATGATCAGGGATGACCCATAAGGAGCTGTGAAAAACCCACCACATAAGCACTGCCTACACGATTCCTTCCATTGGCACTTGTTTTCCTCAGCCCATATTACAGACCAGACACACAGAATCTCTGTAGCATTCTCATGCTAGACAGACAATTTCTCTCAGATAAGAAAGGGCTGATGAAATTAAGATGGCAGTTGATATAATAAAAAATGATGCTAAATTAATTTGTGAATTTAGTGCTATACCAATCAAACTACCAAGAGGATACTTTATGGAACCAAATAAAATAATAAGAAAATTCATTTAGAGGGGAAAAATATCTAGAATCTCAAGGGAAATAATAAGAAAAAAGTATCAACAAAGGGAGCATGGTGTTATCAGTTATCAAATAATATTATAAAACAGTAATCATTAGTTAAAAGATAGAAAAAGAAACCTTTTTGTGGAATAGACTAGTTAAGATCCAGTACAACCAAAAATAATAAATAGCCCAGTGTTTGAACAAAGAACATAAATTATTAGAGGCAGGACTTTTTATTGAACTTATACTGCTGGGGAAACTATAAAGCAATTTGGCTGAAGCTAAGTCAATATCAGCATTTTACACCATGAACCATATACAAAGGGTGGTTTGGTGGCACAGTGGATATAATATCAGACTTGAGTCAGGAAGACCTGAGTTCAAATCTAGCCTCAGACACTTGCTAGCGATGTGATGCTGGGCAATATAAGTGTGGATTTGGGGTAAATCCAGGATAACTAAACACTCATCTTACCAATTCTTGCACTTTCCAAACACACAGAAATGCATGCAGAAAGATCAACAAGATTAAAGGTCCTTCAGAAGCAAGCAAATGAGCAAACTTATGCAGAAGCAGGGGAGAATGAAAAGGAAAACAGAAATACAAAACAAACTGTATCTACATTCAAGCCTGCTAATGCAAAAAGTAAAGATGCAATGAAGTCTTGCAATGAAACCTTTAATCACAGACAAGTTTTTATTGAGTCAAACAAAAATGAAGATCAAACAGAAATGATCAAGAACATAAAAGAATCTTCTCCTTACCCAAACCCAATAATACAAACAGAATCAAATAATACTTTAACAGACTATAACAACATTGTGCATGATACACATGTACCAATCAATAGTATTACTGATGATAGCAGTCACACAACAGCACAATCACTACTGAATGAGAAAGATCAACGAGCAATTTTGGAGGGAAACAGACTGGGTTGGATATAACACAAGGCAAGGATTGTAATACCATTGTCAACATCAATCCACTGGTACCAGTCCACCAAGATAATGAAAATAACGAACCACATGTGACAATTGGAGTGGCAAATGATCTTTACCCTACACCAAGTAACTCAAATACTACAAAAACTGTCTCCAAACCATCTCCAAAACATAGCAAAGATCGTGATATACCACAAGAGAAGGAAAGGGAAATTACAGAAGCAATATGACACTAGTTGTGATGAAGAAGAACAAATAGAAAATCTATATCCAAGAGAAACTAGTCTCAATTTGCAATAAGACAAAGAGATAGTAACAATTCAGCAACTCTCACACCTAGAGTCTGAATGGCATAACTTCATGTCTAGGAATGAAGTTTATAAAAAGAAATTCAGCAAAAAGAAAAAGAAAAAGAAAAAAGGTCGTATGGTTTGGGGAACATAAGTACTTACAATTACATAGTGCACAATAGAGAGAATACCAACAAAGTGTGGAGTAGACGGTAGTAGGTCAGACACAGCAGATGGATGGAATCTGAGCAACATTGGGGGCTAGTTCCAATGAGAGAAAACATTACACCTTCAAAGAAACCTGAATGCCTATGGATATTGAATCCACAAACCCAAGTTAGAGCAAGGCAAAAGGTTTCAGAAAGAATGTATATAAGGAACAAAGAAACCATCATTTGGCAAGTGTAAAGCCAAGATACAGAGAACTCACACATATGTGCATACATGAAAAAAAGAGCATTGCAAAATGAACATGCAAATCAAACAGAACATGATCAATGAACTCCAAATCAAGAAATAAACATACATATATTTAACATACACGCACACAATCCACATCGTTCCGGTATCCAGACCAGAGACCATTTCAGCTGGCAAGTGGGTGGAAGGCCGACAAAATGGGATGGTGACACAGAGAAGAGGAAAAGAATCAAGAGAAGAACAGGAAACCAGAAAATCACCAAGGACAAGATGCAAGAAAAGAGGACTTTGAAAGGCAATGAGAAAGATTAAAAACTTTTGCAAGGAGAAGGTCAAGGAACTAAACTTGTAAGACTAGAGTGGCGGTAGTACAAAGACACATTAACATCACACAATAGGAAAATTGCATTCACATTACATCATACTCATCAAAGAAGAGAATCTACAGGCAACTTGAGAAGCTAGACAACTGGAAATGAAGAAAAGGTAAGTAAGTGCATCCACACTACATAAAAAATGACATGAAACCCAACACAAACTGATAACTAGCCGACACTGCGTAAATAAGCAAGTGTCAAAAGGCTGGATTGTACATATGTATATAAATGTATAAAAATGTATATAAATGTGAATAGTTAGCAACTCAGGAAGGTCTTAGCCAAGCATGAAGCTGAAAAGCTTTGTATCTGGTTAACACTGGAATGCAGATTGCAAAAAAGATGTACATAGTTTAAAAATCTTGTGAATAACTGTATTATATATATACATATATATGTGTGTGTGTGTATATA
>NW_025362173.1:0-6566 GCF_016433145.1 Gracilinanus agilis
ATGTAATATCATTATATATATATATAAGTTAGCAGCCTTTTTGTTGTACCAAATAAATGCTATCTAAGGGAGTATCCATTGATCAGGAATGACTAAACAAATTACATGTGAATGGAATAGAGGGTTATTGTCCCATAAGTTTGTTTGATGGATTCTGAGAAACCCCTGAAGACATATAAATTAGTGCAGAGTGAATAAAATGGAACAGGAGAAAAAATTATATTTTAACTACAACTTGGTAAAAAGAACCTTATTTGAAAGACTTGATCAATGTAATGACTAACTACAGTTCCAGAAGACCAGTAATGAAGCCAGAAACCTACTTCTTGACAGAGAATTGGGGATGAGAGATATAGATTCAAATACAGATATTCCAATATGACCAGCTTATAGCTTTTTGTTTGTTTGACTTAGCTTTTTTGTTAGAAGACTTGTATTTTTCATTCATTTATTTATTTGTTTGTTTGTGTTTTTTTAAAACATTTTATTTTTTTTAGAAAAATTTTCCATGGTTACATGATTCATGTTTTTACTTTCCCCTTCACACCTCTTTGCCCCCCCCCCCCATATCCAATGCACATTTCCACTGGTTTTAACATGTGTCATCAATCAAAGACTTGCATTCTTTAATTGGTGGGGTATTGGCAAAGGAGGGACTAAAGATATTGATGTCTCCCCGCAAAGTATCAAAGGCAAAAAGCTCAAAGATGCATTAAAAATATACAGAATTTTAAAAAAGGATTAGAAGGAGATAGAAATACATGATAGCTTTGAAACTAATACATACTTGACTGATATGTATTTATATATACATAGATATGCATGTATCATATTATATGTGTATCTATTTATAAATACACTGTATATGTATATGTATATATATACAAATGTGTATACATATATATATACATACATACATACATATACATATATATATATACACACACACATATATATATATATATACATAAATCCTGAAAACTGTTTTATGATCCAAGAGTTTTAAATATAATCTTTCCAGCATCTCTTAATAGTAGCTATAGGTTAAATAACTGAATTTTGTTTTAAATTTGTTTGGTCAAATGCTTGCTTATTATTTGTATTTTTAACATTTCTTTTGTGTGTAAAGATAAATTACCTACCTCAAAACTGATTCATTTTGCATACTGTATATCTTTTTTTATTCCCTACTTTTATGGCAGAAACCTTAGATGTATGCCATGATATAAACTCTAAGCAAAAATCATTCCTGGAGGACCAGGAAGAAAGATTTAACATGTCAACAAGTGAAGTAAAGAACCTTGTCCCTCATCATTAAAAACCAGAAATGAACTTCCTTATTACTATTTTTCAATTAAGGAAATGGAGACAGACAAAGGTTAAGTGGCTTGCCTAGGAACACAACTACGAAATGTCCAAATTTGGATTTGAAGTCAGGTCTTCTTATCTAGTTGTCCCAGGGCCTGGGTACCGTGTCTACTCCCTATTCTGTACCCAAATATATGGTTTAGTCTAGTTCATCTCTGGCTTTTCATGATAAGGGTCTAGGCTCCTTATTTTCACATGTTGACTTATTAAATCTTTCTTCCTGGTCCTCCAGGAACCATTTTTGCTTAGAGTTAAAATTAACCTAACTACTGGGCTTACGTTGGTTTACACATGTTCTGGCAGCCACTGGTGGTAGCCATCTAAAGAGCTCTGTATCTGAAGGAGTGAATCCTTTTTTCCAAGGCTAATCTTTAACCCGTAATCTACTCACCAACATACTGTCTAAAGGTAAGGTTTTGAATGTGAATAATAGAGGAAACTGAGCTATTTTCATTTCAGATAAGCTGGTTTCGGTATACTAGGGCCTGGAAGAGGCAGACTGAAAAGAAGGCACATGTGTTATAAGGGAGATAAAATACATTTGGGGTCAAACGAACATGTTGGGTTTTTGCCCAGTGCTGATTGTTTGAAAATTGGTGTTCATTTGCAATGAACCCTATAGGCAGCAGGCAGAGGTTGACCATGTAGGATGTCATTAAAATGGACTCCCTGTAATCATTCTGGCTGACCTTACTAGGGCAGTATGAGAATGAATGAGTTAATATTTGTGCAGGGCTCTAAAATCCTTGGTAGAAATGGGGAACCATAAATACAGAGGACTGTTATTATCTTCCCAGTCCACAACTCCCCATGGTGGTCCCTACAGGACTCTAGTCATTTTTTGGTTTGGAAAATTTAATGGTTTACTAATGCCAAAAAGCAAATGGCAAAAACAATAATGGCTTAATGAAAGAGGGCTATTTAGATAGAAGCAAGACTTGCCAAATTTTTCTTCCTGATTGGGGTCATTAGGAAACAGACACACCTGATAATTTTAGGAGTCTCTCTCTCCACATACTCCCACCTTCCCTAACCTCAGTGGGGGATGTGCTTCTGATTATTCCATCTCTCTCAGTTAATATCTCCATCCACCTATTGACTCACATGCACACAGAATCAGGTGGGGTTCAGAGATGAAAGAGACTTTCAATATCATCTTGTATTCATTTTATAGATGGGAACTGAAGCCCATAAAGATAAAATCACTTCCCTTACACACACAAGAAAGTAAGGGGCAAAACAGAATTTGAACTTGTGTTCTCACTCCTGTTCAAATGCTCTTTCCATACTGCAAAAGAAATCATGCTCCCCTCAACCAGGCATTGTGGATGGATTATATTCATATCATATCATATCATATCATACCATATATTATCCATCACATAATATATCATTATTTAATATATAAAATATATATGCTTATATTTTATTGCATTGTATTATATTTATATACTTATATTTTGTTATTTATATCTACTACTCTTATATCACATCACATCATATCATACCATATCATACCATATAATATTATATAGCAAGAGGTATTGTGATATTGAACAGAGAGTGCTGTACTTAGAATCAGGACACCTTGGCCTCAAAATATGTTTGTTTGGGGTTTTTTGATACTGTAAAGATGGGATTAACTCTCCCCTTGCCTACTTTTAAGTTTAGTCACCAGAAGCATATACACCCTACTTAATATGTAAGTGAGGGAGGTCTACAACCCACCTGCTAAAGTGGGTGACAACTCAGAAATGATAGACTGCCCCGATCTAAGCAAAGTTATAAACTGCAATTGGTCCCTGTAAAGTGGAGGAAGACACAGGAAATGATGAAAAGAAGGGTCTTTAAAAGTGGCTGCAACTTCCTATGAGGGGGTGTCTTCAAACTCTTTCAAGTATTTCAGGATTGGTCAAGGACCTTCTTTGGAGCCACTGCTTGGGTGAGCAAAAAGCCGACTCCTTTCTTGGCTTCTGGAGAGATTAGTCTCTGGAGGAGGCCATGTGGCTATTCACCATTGTGTCCTCTGGCTAAACAGCCTTCTGGCTGAGGGTCCTCTGGTGGAGGGCTAATAAGCCCAGCCCGACTTGAGGCAGGCACCAGAGAAATATTTAGAGTGATAAGCCAGACTTTTCACTCTGCCCTCTTTCACATTTCTCTACCTTACTCTTTCCCCTCGATTTTGTAAATAAAAGCTGCTGAACAATAATTTTTGATTTGAGTTACAGTTTTGGTTACCACATTCTCTCATATTTTAGTCAAACCATTCATTTTAACCTTTTTAATTCCAACTAGTTATGACCTTAGTTAAGTCACTTTGCTTCTATTAGAATTAGTGTCTATAAAAATTGCATAGGACACAAACCTAGCTATATTCTATTGGTTTTACAAAGAGCTTCTTCTATCATCTAAGGCTGGGCAGCACTTTCTTTGCAACACGAAGGACAAGATGCCAAACACACTTCCTTGTGGACTCCTGAAACCCTAAAGACTTCCAAATACTGCCCAAACAAGATTAAAATATAAGTGAAAAATAGTTAACAGAATGTAATATGTAAATTAATTTAATTATTAATCATATGTTATATAACATATAATTAAACATTATAATATATAATATATAAACTAATAATATGTAAATAAGATTAATATAAATTAATATATAAAATATAAATATTATATAAAAATACAACATTGTTGTTTTTTCAGTCGTTTTTTTTTTTTTTTTACTAAAGATAGTGGAGTGGCTGCCATTTTCTTCTCCAGTTCATTTTTTAAAAACATGTTACCTTGTGTTTTAGGATTGATACTAAGTATTGGTTCCAAGGCAGAAGAATGGTAAAGGGCAGACAACGGAGATTAAGCAGCTTGCCCAGGGTCACACAGTTAGGAAGTGTCTGTGGCCAGATCTGGATCCAGGACCTCCCATCTCAAGGCCATGGTCCTCCATCCTCTAAGCCACCCAGCAGCACACCTTCTGGAGCTCATTTTATAGATGAGGAAATAGAAGGAAAATGGCTTCCCCAGTCAGTAAGTATCTAAGGCTGGATTTGAACCCAGGATTTCCTGACTCTGAATCTGACGCTGAATCTACTGATCCACCTAGATAATGTTGACATGTGGGTTTTTTAAGCCAATATCCAGCCAATTGGAATTTTTCCATATGTATAAATGGCCAATATTTCTATTTGAGTTTGATACCATTGACTTAGAAAAGTGAGAAACAAAGTATTTTGCCAGGATCACACAGACAATATATGTCAGAAGAAAGACTTCAAAGTCTTTTATCATTCTATCATACTATCTGTAAAAATGGGTATAATAATACCTATAGTACCTACTTCTGAGGGTTGTTGGAAAACTCCACTGAGGCCATGTATATAAAAAGGATTTGTACTTTAAAGCATTGTATAAACTTCAGTTATTATTATTGTTGAATCCCTTTTTTCTGCAGAAAATTTTTTTAAATAAAAGAATGTAATAACTTGTTTTTTTAAAGTCTCATTTATGCAGTGCTCTAATATGAAGCATTTTCTTCACAAGAACCCTTTGAGATAGTTTATTCCTGGAGTCGGCTAGGTTGTTCAGTGAAAGACTTGAGTTCAAATTCAGCCTCAGATACTTCTGATTTGTGTAATTCTGGGCAAGTCATTTAACTACTATTTGTTTATTCATTTCTAAAATGGGATTAATAATAACACTTACCTCCCTGGATTGTTGTCAGGATAAAAATGAGATAATAATTGTGATGTGCCTAGCACAGTTCCCTGACACATGATAGGTGCTATATAAATGTTAGTTATCATTATTACTACCATTTTACAGGTGAGAAAACATTTTCAGAAAAGTTACGTGTCTTGCTCAAGGTCCTACAGCATACATGTTCCAAAACTAAGCCTTAGTCCTGTTTTCTGACTCCAAATCCAGCAACTTTTCTATACCATTCTGTATTGGTGTTTTTATACTGATCTGGAATTAATTAATAATAAATCGGTTATTATTTTTAGTTCAATAACTTTTGTAATTTAATTTAAAATTCATTTGGAGGAACAAAAGTTCAAGAATATAAAAGGAATTAATTTTTTAAATGTAAAGGAAGGAGGCCTAGCAGTACCAGATTTTAAACTATATTATGAAGCAATAATTATCAAAATTATCTTCTATTGGCTAAGAAATAGAAATGTTGATCAGTAGAACAGGACATAATACAACAAGTAGCTGTAAAGATTATAGTAATCTTATTTTTGACAAAGTAAAGATCCCAGATTTGGGGATCAGAATTCACTATTTGGTAAGAGTTGTCAGGAAACTGGAAAGCAGTCTGGCAGAAATTAGTTATAAACTAATATCTTATGCCACTTACCAAGATAAGATCAAAATGGATTTATTACCTAGGCATAAAGGGAGATATCACAAGCAAATTAAAGGAATAGGGAGCATATTACCTATTAGATTTATGGATAGGAGAAGAATTTATTATTAAGCAACAGATAGAAAGCATTGTGAGACATAAAATGGCTAACTTTGTTTACATTAAATTAAAATGGTTTTATAAAAATAAAACTAATGTAGCCAAATTGAGATGGAAAGCAAAAAAATTGGGGGAAATTTTATAGAGAGTTGCTCAGATAGAAGTCTCATATAGAGAAAATTTTGCCAAATTTATAAGAATATGAGCCATTCCCCAATTGATAAATGGTCAAAGGATATGAACAGTTTTGGATGAAGAAATCAAAGCTATATATATAAACATGAAAAATGCCCTAAATTATCATTGATTAGAGAAATACACATCAAAGCAGCTCTGAGATGTCATCTCACATGTATCAGATTGGCAAAAATGATAAAAGGGAAAAATGACAAATGTTGGAAGGGATGTGGAGAAATGAGGACACTAATACACTAATTCACCCTTAGAACTGTGAACTGATCTAATCCTTTTTTGGAGAATAATCTGAAATTATGCTCGTGGATTTATAAACTATGTACGCTGTTAGTTCTAGAAAAACCATTATTAGGTTTGTTTCTTAAGGTGATCAGAGAAAAAGGAAAAGAACCTATCTGTTCTTTGTAAGAAATTATTTATTTAATTAGTTTGTTTGTTACAGTAAAATATCCAGTTAATTCTGTCCTTCCTTTCCCTCCTCTCATTAATGAAGGCATCATTTGACAAAAAGATATATGTATATATATATGTA
>NW_025362174.1:0-1209 GCF_016433145.1 Gracilinanus agilis
CATTTATATAGATATATATGCACATATACATGCATATATATTTTATAAGATTTTATTAGCAGACAGAAAAAGTCTTTGAAATGATTATATTTTTTAATCTTCAAATCGTATAATTATGGAAAGTCCTTTATGAATATGATCAAAGACATGCAAGCAAAACCAAGAGCTAGAAACTTTTATGAAAGACAAATGCTGTAAACTCTTCCAGTTTATGCAGGGATAAAGCAAGGATGTCCCTATTCCCCCATTATTATTTTGTATGATTCTAGAAGGATGTGATATAGTAATAAGAATAGAGAAATTAAATCTATAATATCAACAAAATGGAGACATAATTGTTCCAAACCTACAGAAGACTTGCTGATCTAATTAGAAAACCATAAAGAAACAACACAGTATTTCTTTTAAGAACTAATAAAATCTAGAAAGAAACATTTGGAAGAAAATTATGATTCAACATATATAGAATTTTAGTGTCTTAACCTATTGAGATATGTCCACTCTTTTGCTAATACTTTCCCTCTAAGATTATCTCCAAGTTATCCTATATGTATTTTGTCTATACTGTACATAGTTTTCATGTTGTCTGCCCATTTGACTCAGTGTCTTGAGAATAAAGACTGGGCACATAGTGGGTGATTAATAAATTTTATTCTGACCTGAAATAAAAATTAAAAAAAATTGTTGAACTGATTGATTGTTTAGCACATATAGAGAGATATGGTTACTGTTCTGGCTGGTTAACTTGATTATTTTTTTCTTTATTATGAAGGATGCCTCTAGGAAAAGGAAGACAACATAGTGGGAAATGATTACAGGTACCCCTTCCCCACTGTATGTGTGTGTGTGTGGGGGGAGGGGGATGACAAGGAGCATAGTGCCCTGGTGATCTGGAAAATCCATATAAAATTATTTTGACCCTCCCTTTGTACCAGAGAAAAAGTCTGAATATTTTATTTTTCTTTTATGGGCTATTAACAGTATCTGATATACATTTATGAGTTACTAAACTTCGTAAGCTTTATTTACATTTCTAGTCTTTGTATGGCATCTGCCCACGTTCTTTTCTTTCTTTTCTTTTCTTTTCTTTTCTTTTCTTTTCTTTTCTCTTCTCTTCTCTTCTCTTCTTTTCTTTTCTTTTCTTTTCTTTTCTTTTCTTTTCTTTTCTTTTCTTTTCTTTTCTTTTCTTTTCTTTTCTTTTCTTTTCTT
>NW_025362175.1:0-3028 GCF_016433145.1 Gracilinanus agilis
AACAAACCAACACATTTTATTTGTAATAAATTCTTGAGCAAGAAAAATAGCCAACTTTGAATTTGAGTGCATGAGAAATTCCTTTAATCAAAGATCTTAGTTCCTTGAACTTCAGATATTCTATCTTACTTGTGGTGATCAAATTATGGGTGGAAACATCTTAGATGAATCCAATTTAAGAGTGGCTAGTATCTTTTGAATTCATTTTCAAACAGACTGAGTGGGAAATCTTTAGATGAAGTGGTTAAAGAAGGAATGATTGGTTTGAGGAAGATATTTCTTGAAGGATATATAGATATTAATATTAATGGAGTTCTATTTGATAATTATCAAAACCTCTAATCTATTTTTTTTGCTCTAGTTTTACCTTGCTTTGGAATGGCATCTTTTGTTTCATGATTACCATCATAAGAGGTAAGACTGCTTGATTCAGCAAGAATTCAGATTAACAGAGGAAACTTGGCCAGTTTGTATCTCTCTCCAAGCAGTGTAGTATGTACCAATAAATTACACCTGACAAACATCGTCTAAAAATGTACAGTAGGATCTCATTTTACACAAACTCAACAGAAAGGAATTCAGATATACACAATAGCAACTGAAAAAAATAAAGGCAAAAAATACATAAAATAAAAACATTCTTAATTTTGTGTTAAATCTGTGCCATTTTCCCAAGCAGTGTAAAGTCTAGCAGCATCTCACCCAGTTGTGCTCATCCTTGCTCTGAGAAGCATTAGTGTGTGAGTTATTACATTCTTTGGTGCCAAACATAAGCTCCCAAAATCACTCTTTGTCTGGAGTCCTCATGTGTCCATGTCAGAGCAGTGTTTCTCTATTTCACATTGGCCCAATTCTGTTTTATCTGCATTATTCATGTGTTTATTTGGCTTATTTATTTAAAAATAGTATGGTAGATATGTTCATACAAGAAATACTTATTAAAGAGTGGAATTGCTACTATGTACAATTTTCAACTTACAGGCAGGTTCTTGGAGCAGATTGGTCATGTAAAACAACGTCCTACTATATCGAATTTTTCTTCCACAGTACCAATCCCATTCTAATGTGTATGACATTTATTTGTTTATATGTCTTCTATTTCCTTTTAGAGAGTCAGAATCTTGTGTGTGAGGAGCATGATTTATTTATCTTCATTTTGCCCCAGCACCTAGTAATCTACCAGCAAGAATTTATTAAGTGCCTTCTATAAGATATAGTGGGCAACTAGTGAGCTATATGACCCTGGCTAAGTCACTTAAAAATTCTTTGCCTCAGTTTCTTCATCTGTAAAATGAGCTAGAGAAGGAAATGGCAAACCACTCCAGTATCCCTCCCAAGAAAAATTCCAAATGGGGGACACAAAGAGTTGGACACAACTGAAAACAACAGGGTATCCTGAAGCTTACTGAGTAACATGGCCAAATTTGCACCTTATTAAAAAAAAAAAAAGTAGTTTAATAGGTGTATGAAGGGTGAATTGGAAAAGAGAGAGTCTTGAGACAGGAAGACTCATCAAGAGATTACTGTGATCAGTGTTACACAAAGAAGACACTTAAATGCCTTAATGGTAACCAATTAAAGTGATAACAATGCACACAATTGGGGCAAGCTAGTTGCTCAGTGGACAGAGCACGACGCATGGAGATGGGAGGTCTGGAGTTCAAATCTAGCTTCAGACACTTTTTTGCTATGTGACCCTGGGCAAGTCAACCTCATTGCCTAGCTGTTTATCACTTTTCTGTCTTGGAACAAATGCCTAGTATTGATTCTAAGACAGAGGGTAAGGATTTTTTTTTTTTTAATGCACAGGATGGACAGAAGCAGTGGGGAGACCAGAGGCAGAGAGAGAGACCAGTTAGAAAGTTATTGTAATAGTCCAGATTAATAATAATGAAGATTTCAATTAGAATGGTAGCAGTGAGGGTAGAAAGAAATTGATTGAAGAGAGTCTGAGAAAGAAAGACTTGTTCATTGGAAACGGAGCACCAGGGAGAGAAGTCATAGATGATGCCAAGGTTAGGGGTCTGGGTTCACATTTTAAGCTTACTTTTTAAAAATCTCATAACACTTTATAAATATAGATTATTGAATGAATTCTTATAAGATTCAAGTGAGATATTCAGGCATTCATTTATTTATTTTTAATCCAGTTGGTACATCATGAAGAAGCGACCTGTGAGGCGTACAAGACAAGACAGTTGTGCGCCTCATAACGCTTACACGCCAGTAAGACAATGTAGCACGTATACAAAAAAACTAGGACAATAGGAGCATTGAGGCAACTCTAGGAATTAGGGTGAAGTGGAGATTTCTGTTCTAGGGATCAAGTCAAACATAATAAATGAATAATAATAATAAACAACTAGCACTTATGTGTGTTTTAAAATTTGCTGAGCACTTATGTTTTATCTCGTGTGACTTTTTCAACCTTTTGAGACAGGTGCTATTATTATCCTCATTTTAAAAAATTTAAAGCATTTTAATTTTTTCTTTTTACAATCATTAATTTTCCTCTCTCTTTCTTTCTCCCCCACTAAACAAAGGAGAAAAGTGTCCATTTCATCATTTTTTGTGACACAGTAACATTTAATTACATTCATATAACATAATTTGTTCAACCCTTCTTTGATAGATGGGCATCTCCTTTGTTTCTAGGTTTTTACTACTACAAAAAGAGCAGTTATTTTATTCTTGCCTTGATCTGTTTGGGGCAGATGTTCATTAATGTTGTCACTGGGGTAAAGAGAGTACAGAGGGTACAGAGAGAGAGAAAGAGATTGAGAGACAGAAAGTATATATATATATATAGTCTATTTAGTGATTTTTGGAGAGTTTAATTCCAAATTTCCAGAATGACTAGATCAGTTTACAGTTCTACCAATAGGGTATTAGTATGATTCTTTTCTCATAATCCCTTCAACATTTGTCAATTTTTTATTTCTTTTCTTCTGTAATGCTTTATTTCTTCCCAATTAAAAAAAAAAACAATTTTAGGCATTCATTTTCTTTCCTTTTTTGAGTTACCATT
>NW_025362176.1:0-2229 GCF_016433145.1 Gracilinanus agilis
TTTCTCAAACCTCTACTAATAAACAAGTATAAATTAGTATACAGTCTCCAGAGAATTTTATCACAACACAGTTTAAGAACCCTCATCAGGGAGAAAGGGCTCTATTTTAGGATTACTAAAAAATAAATTTTTTTTCTGTTAGAGCCCCTGATTCAAAGAAAAATAAAACAAGGCTAATCAAAGGCCACATCCAAGTAAAAGACAACTTCATTTTCTTGGAGAATTAGAAAATATTCGATGTACCTGCCCTTTTAATTAAGAGTAAGAAACAGGCTTTTATTAAATAAATCTAATAACTACATTTTAAAAAGAATAGTACATTCCTCTATCATGGCCAGTGACAAAGTGGACCTTAGAGAAAAAGAAAAATGATTATAGGATTCGTGGCTAGAAGGGACCTTGGAAATCATATAGTCCAAAACCTTATTTTATAAACAGGGAAATTGAGGCTAAGAGAAGTTATGTAATTTGCCAAAGGTCCCTGGCTAGTAAAGTAGTGAATCTTGAATATGAATTTCAGTCCTTTGATGTCAAAGCCAATGCTTGCTTTTCTTTCTACTGTCTCTAGACATGTCATTTCCTCCATAATAGAACACAAACTCCTTCAGAGCAGACTTCCCAGTTTTGTCTGTGAACTAATTTCCTCTCCTGGGCTAGAGGTCATAAAAGACTCAACCAGTTCCAAAGAGGATGCCTGGGGATGAGGTGACACTTGGAAGAAGTGAGGTTTTCAAGGGTCCAAGAAGGTGCAAAGAATTTGAATGGAAGAGGTCTAGAATAGTGGGGAAGAAACCTTTCCTCCTCCTAATTCCAAGGTTCTAGGATTTTAGGTGGGCAGCGAGGTGGTGCTGTGGAAAGAGAACTGACAGAGAATCAGAAGGACTCATCTTCATGAGTTCAAATTCTCAAACTCTAGCTGTGTGCCCCTGGCCAAGTCACTTAACTCTGTTGGCCTCAGTTCCTCATCTGTAAAATGAACTAGAGAAGGAAATGGCAAACTACTCCAGTACCTTTGCCAACAACAACAACAACAAAAAGATCCAATGGGATGATGACGAAATAACAACAAATGATTCTAGGCAAGAAAAACCATACCAGGGATGTGCTGGAGCCAGATCAAATTGGCTCCAGACAATTGTTAAATGATTAGTGGAAGCATTTGTGCCTCAGGAGCACTACAAATCAGGGACTGACTTATTGTTTTGATTGTCTAGACTTAAAGTGGTAGAGAAATATTCATAATTCAGATTAAACTTAAGAAGGTATCCTATACACATTATTCTTTTCAGAGAATTGATTATTAGACATTTACCAGCATGCCCCTATCTGTATCAACTTGGCCACGCTGCATATATTTATTGTCTGTGCTTTTTTCTAATGTCATTTATAAATGCAGATCACTGGAGCTAGAATGGACCTGAGAGATGATCTACTCCAAGGGTTGACAGAAGAAGTGAATGAATCCATACCCTCCCAAGCTCTATTATCAATGACCAGCAGAGCTGTAACTAAGGTGAAGTGATCACAGCTTTGGAGGGGGCAGTTATGGGATGATGCTAATCCACAGGGATATGCCATCCCCATGACTCAGGGATCTAGCTAGGCTCCTTATATTTCCTCATTATATGGTGAGGTTAAGCACTTTTCCCAAAGTCACACACATTTTTTTAAAAAGTGATAGAGATCTGATGTCAAATTCAGTATTCTCGCCATTGCACCTCAGCCTTTATTTTTTCCCTAAGAAGAAAATATAGATCTTGATGACAAAGACTCATATATTCTAGTTTGTGTTCCCAGAACTCAATAAATAAAGTAATCACATAGTCAGCAGTGATGACCCATACCTGTAAATCTCAGCTACCAGGGAAACTGAGGCTGGTGAACCCTTTGAGCTCAAGAGTCCTGAGTTTCAGTGGGCTATGTCAAATGAGCGTCTCCATTAAGTTGGGCATCAAAACAATGAACCCCTCCATCCCTCCCCCAAGTGGGATAAGGAGGGGAGGTTACCTCAAGAGGGGTGAACTGGCCCAGGCTGGAACCTGAATAGGTCAAAGTTCTCCTACTGATCAAGACTGGGATGGGGGTGTGTAAGTAGCCAGCCCCTGTACTTCTAGTCTGAGAAAGATAAGGAAATTCAGTCTTTAAAATAAATAAATAATCACCTCAATACACTCTCTCAACTTCAAAGAGAATAACTGGATCAATTCATTGGACCAATGTGCTCTATTA
>NW_025362177.1:0-1041 GCF_016433145.1 Gracilinanus agilis
AGGGATAAACCAAGGGGAGCAGGGGAGTGGGAAGGTGAAAAAAGGGAAGGGAGAAGAAGGTGAGGGATTTCATTAGGCCTTCAAAAATAAAAAGAGAGTAATAATAAGGGAGGGGGTAGAAAGGGAAGTTAATTAAGGGAGGTGACAAGGGTTACTGGTATAAAGCAAACCACAGGTTTAAAAGGAAATAGTGTAAGAAGAAGAGGTAGAACTAGGAGAGGATACCAAAATGTTGGCGAATATACAATTGATAATTATAACTCTGAATGTTGAATGGGATAAACTCTCCCATAAAAAGGAAGTAAATAGCAGAGTGGATTAAAAACGAAAATCCTACCCTATGTCGTCTACAAGAAACACATAGAAGGCGGGTGGACATACACAGGTTTAAGGTCAAGGGTTTGAGCAAAATCCTTTGGGCCTCAAATGAGAAAAAGAAGGCAGAAGTGGCAATTATGATTTCCGACAAAGCCAAAGTAAAAATAGATATGATTAAAAAAGACAGGGAAGGTCATTACATCCTTATTAAAGGCAGTATACACAACGAGGAAATAACAACATTGCTCAATATGTATGCACAAAATGGCATAGCAACCAGATTCGTAAGGGGGAAATGGCAGATCTCTGTGGGATGCAAACAAGGCAATACTCAGGGGGAAATTTATATCCTTGACTGCATATATTAACAAATTAGGAAGGGCAGAGATTAATAAATTGGGCATTCAATTTAAAAAACTTGAAAGCAAGTAAATTAAAAATCCCCAGATGAAAATTAAATTAGAAATACTAAAAATCAAGGGAGAAATCAATAAAATGTAAAATAAAGGAACTATTAAATTAATAAATAAGACTAGAAGCTGGTATTTCGAAAAAACAGACAAAATAGACAAAGTACTGGTCAATCTAATAAAAAAAGAAAGAAGAAAACCAAATTGACAGTATCAAAGATGAAAAGGGAGACCTCACCTATAATGAAGGGGAAATTAAGGCAATCATTAAAAACTATTTTGCCCAACTATATGGCAATAAATATAGCAATCT
>NW_025362178.1:0-3777 GCF_016433145.1 Gracilinanus agilis
TCTGAAAAGTGGTCCATGTTTTTTTAGCGGAATGCTTTCGGGGTCCATGACATACACACACACATACACACACACACCCAAAAATAAGAACACTTTTCTAGTTAGTGGGGAAAAAAACAAACAAAAATCTTTAAGTTGGAATCCAACAAAAATCAAAGGATAGTAACCAAAAAACCTACCTGGAATTTCTAAATATATGAATAAATATCTGCTAATCATCAAGAGCATTTGGCTAAATATTTTTGGTAATTATTATCACTGTTCCTTGAGTCCTTTGTAAAACTATTCTTACTTGTCAATGTCATCTGGTACTCTGGATTTTATTCCCACAAACATATTTTCCCAACCAAAAAAGATGATATTCATATAGTGAGGAATCTGAGGCATGGTGAATTGAAATAGCTTGCCTTACAAACCGCAAATTAGGTGTGGAACAAAAAATGGAACTTTAGAATGCATATTTTCATCTTTTCCTAAAGTTATGAGCCAGCATCCTTCAATGAATCAATCAGTGTTTCACATGTGCCTCCCCTATAGCAATCTTGCAGTTAAAAAAAAAAAAAGATGGTTCAGCATTTTATTCAGCCCATAAATTCACACTACTTGAACTTGCATTTAATATTGAGATCCCTCTTTTATCCTCCTCCCACCACCTCCTATTGCTCTTCAATTCAATAAATGAAGAAAATAGGAACACAGCAAAATACTTGAAAAGTACTTGGCCTGCAAAGTCATATTCCTAAGGGCCCTCAAATATATAAATATATCCCTTTCAAATGATCAATAATAATAAAGGTCATTCAACTATTATTTCTATTAGAGCCAATACTCAAGACTTAATCCTTTTTATTTTTTTAAACCCTTGCCTTCCGTCTTGGAGCCAACAGTATTGGCTCCAAGACAGAAGAGTGGTAAGGGTAGGCAATGGGGGTCAAGTGACTTGCCCAGGGTCACACAGCTGGGAAGTGTCTGAGGCCAGATTTGAACCTAAGACCTCCTGTCTCTAGGCCTGGCTCTCAATCCACTGAGCTACCCAGCTGCCCCACTTACTCCTATTTTTATCCACCACTACCACCCCACATCTAAGGCTGCTATTTCCATGGAACAACTTTAAGGATATACCTACATTTTTTAAGCCGTCATTAAGAGAGCTTGATGTAACTATGCCAGACACTCCAGATCCTGCAGTCCAACATTCATAATCTCCAAATTATGTGCAATAAAAAGTTTCCAAAATATAGAAATTAGGCATAAAAGGCCAAAACCATGTTCAAAGAGCATGGAGTATAAATTTTCATTGGCATTCCAACTACTACTCGTGTCCTTCTGAAGATGCTTTCAATAAGTTGAAAAAGGAGGAGTGGACCTTCACCCCAATACTTTCATTCAAATACAAAATCGTTTTATTGTCCATGATAAATAATTGACTTATTAAGTGTAAAAATATAATAGCAAGATAGGGTCTTTTCCCAGAATCTATTTTTTTTTGTTTTAGCATACATAAGGATTGGGAGAATTAAGTAATAATTACGATTTACACACTAACATTTGGAAAGCAGTTAAATACATTATCTTATGTACATAGACATCATATTTTTAATGCATTTAGTTGGTGTAGTGGATAGACCATGAGATCTGGAGTCAAGATGGTATATGGGAGTTTAAATTTCACATTCAGCCCTTGACTACATGACCCTGGGTAAGTCATTTACTTCTGTTTGCCTCAGACACCTTATGTGTAAAATGGAGAAAATAATAGTATTTATCTCCCAGAGTTATTGCCAGAATAAAATGAGATAATATTTGTAAAATATGTCATCGCTTATTATTATTTTATTCTTAAACCTTAGAAAGCCACCATGAGGTAGGTAATCTGATAGTTATCTTTGTATATATAAGAACAAATAAGGCTAAAGGAGACTGAACCTTGATGCTTTCAAGTAAATTCTTTGAGGACAGGAACCATTTTCTATTTTATCTTTGAAACTTTAGGAAATGGTATTATATCTGGTGCAAAGTGCTTGATGAAAATTTAATAAATCGAACTGGACTTTTGTAAGCAAGAAAATTATTGTTTTTACTATTCTCTGAAAATTTTTGGATTTTTCAGTAAGTATTCAGAATAAAGTTATTGGTGCTCTTTGACCCTATTAGAGACATTAAGTGTTTTTGGTGTCTTATAAGCTATTACTAAGCTCTTTATTCTGAAAATTGAATTTGTACAAAATCAGACTTTAACCATTGAGCCTCAAATAGGTATGTAAATACTAAAGCACAGAAAGTAGAGTTGCTTTTTTGTAGAAGGCATTGAAAATATACCTTGGATCTTAAAATGTTTAGGAAATATTTGTTGCTGGTCAGCAGTCTTTCCCATTCTTTATATATTAAATCCCAATTTCCAAGTCTACTTGTTTTATTCACAACCTTTCAAAAAGTTCACAAAGCCTGAGGCTTTCCAATTTTCTACGAGTAATAAAAGTTTCCTTTTTGCTCATCTCCTCTGTGCACAATAACCTATTTAATTCTCTTCTTATCTATCTCTTGCATTTAGAAGTAAACTGTTTGCCTACTCTACTCAGGCTTAAATGATTCTAAAAAACTATTAATAAGCTTCAGTAGTATCCATATTCCTGTCTTTCTAACAAGGAAGTTTTATAGCAAAAATTACATTCTGAGGTATCAAGATTGTGTTTGATTTCAATAAACTATAGACTCCTTTCTTGGCACTAGCTGAAAAAGACTCATATTCCAGATATTATTTTTGATCCAATAGCTTTTATACCTTAAGCAGTCAATTAAAAATGTGGATAGGTTTAAAACAAACTATGTTATTTATTGAATAAAAGCAATAATTCAATAATTCAAGTCCATTAGTCACATACTCTGATTAACTTCAAGTCATTGAGAGGCAAATTTACACAGAGAACATAACAAGCAATGGTGATTTTCTGCTTTCCTTGATTCGTTTTGGGGGAAAAAAGATAGGTTTTGTGAAATTAAAAAAATACATTTCCTGAAAGTATCTTTTGTCTTGCCCTTATCCCTTTCCCATTTCCAAAATTGAAGTTTACTTGACACACTCAGATCCTCTACATTGAGACTGAAATATGACCTGTGATTATATTGTTTAAGGTAAGGAAAATCCTTTTTGCTATTAATATTGGTTTAATTTTTATTGATTTGTAATAATAATTTATTAAACAATTGCAAGTTGTAATATTAGACATTTGCCTGGGGCAATAAGAGATTAAGTAAGTTGCCCAGGGTCACACAACCACTCTATGTACTAGGTAGGACATGAACTCAGGACTTCCTGATTCAGAGACCAGTTTTCTATACAATATAGTGCAATGATTCTCATCTTTTATAAAAATGTAAGATGTGCTCAAAATAATTTAAGTATTTATAGTGCTTATAAGATATATTACTTGAAAAAAGTTTACTACAGTTTCTTTTTTCTGCTTCCTAGTTTGCTAAGGGGGAGGAATCTTTATGTATAAAAAGAAATCCATTTATTTCCCTAATATAGAGAAATATTTTAATTCATACTTGTAAAAGAAGCCACACATAAATCTAAAAAGACAGATAAATATGAGAATAGCTTTGCCATTTCTTCACTTGTTCAATAATTTAATTTAAGGAAGGAAGGAAAAATTCTGTTCAATGACTTATTGAACCTAGAACTTGAGATCTGTTACTTTTAGTTTGTTCATTTTCCCCTAAAAATGTCAATGCCTCTAGCTCTTAAATAGCCTTTAAATAATACATATACAAACC
>NW_025362179.1:0-1331 GCF_016433145.1 Gracilinanus agilis
TATATAATTTCTATAATAATTATATATATATTGAAATAGGGGAATGGGGAGACAGGAATACTTTGTATGACAGTTACACACTTAGCCAGGGAAACCATTTAAATATTTGTGAGTCCATTGGAGTTATAATGAGACATTAGGAAGCAACATAAAAGGATTTGAATAATAAAATAAGGTAGGGCAAGTGGGAAATGGAGCAAACTACTCTTAACCACTATAGGAGGGAAGATTCAGGGGTTTAGGTGGTTCACGAAATCAAGGCAAGGGAGATAAAACTTACACTACACTATACTAGACTAAATGCAAGCTTGACAGGGTTTTGGGGGTCTCACTGCTTGCTCCAATGATATTCTCTGCTGCCCCAGGGTCCAGGATGTTGGTACAGTCCACTACCTCTACTGGGTCACTCCAAAAGGCTGTCATAGACCTGGAGGTCCACCCTCCAAAGCTGCTGATCCAGACCTATTTTGTAGTTCCTCAAATGGGGTTTCTTCTGTGAGATCTGAGCACAAGCTCCTTTACCAGTGACAAACTCCCAACCGACCCAGAGTTCAAAAGCTCTGTGCCCTTTCTGCCACATTCCATGTTCAACTCAAGCTTTCATTTTCCAATATACTTTTCCATATTTTACACTTATCTTATTCCTTATTACAATATCATATATACATAATATAACATGTACAAGGTTATATATCTTATCTTTTCTGTCAAGTACCTGATTTATGTTAGACAACCATAAAATTATCATCAATATTGTTATTATTATTACTAATAATATAATTAATTTACATAATTCTTTTTGATTTACAGAAGCATTTAGTATTTATGTCATTAGATCCTCAAAATAACCTTGTGAGGCAGAAGTCATTATTATCTCTATTTTTATTAATGAGATAACTCCCAGAGACATTTTGCCTAAGGTCACATTATTTAGTATCTGAGACTATATATGAATCTAGATTTTCCTGAGTACAAGTTTAGTATGCTATCTACTGAGTTACATTGACTGTGATTTGCTCACTCTTGACTAAGGTTATTGAAGTACATTTCATTGGAAGTTATCTGAAGACAACACCTTAAAACCAAAGGTATAATGTCAACAGGAGGCATTTCAGGATAAATAAAACACAAAAGAGAGATCTTTTCTTGTTCTTAAAGTAAGGCTCATAAGTTCTTTGCTAATTCCACCTTATGCCATGCAAAAAAAAAAGAAAGGAAAGGAAAGGAAAGATGAGAAGAAAGGAGAGAGAAGGAAGGAAGAAGAGAAGGAAAGAAGGAAGGGAGGAAGGGAGGGAGGGAGGGAGAAAGAGAGAGAGAGACACAGACAGACA
>NW_025362180.1:0-1349 GCF_016433145.1 Gracilinanus agilis
ATGGAAATTTGTTATTGCATGTATTTGTTAAAAATATATTAAAAGAGAATGATTAGTGAAGCTTTATGGGCTATTCCCAGAATAATATGTTAAATATATTTAAAAAATCATAGCTTTATTGTGTTTTTTGAATTTTTTACTTTATTAAAGTTTATTTAATTAATTGATTTAGAATATTTTTCCATGGCTACATGATTCATATTCTTTCCCTCCCCTCCTCCCATCCCCCCTCCCATTGCCAACATGTAATTCCACTGGGTTTTATATGTATCATTGATCAAGACCTTTTTCCATATTTTTAATATTTGCAATAGAGTGATCATTTAGAGTCTACATCCTAAATCATATCCTCATTGAATCATGTGGATGTAGAGAGTGCTCTTTCTCATAAGTCCTTCCAAATTGTCTTGGATCATTGCATTGCTGCTAGTACAGAAGTCCATTACATTCAATTGTCCCACTGTGTATCCATCTCTGTGAACAATATTCTCCTGGTTCTGCTCCTTTCACTCTGCACTAGTTCCTGGAGGTCATTCCTTTTCACATGGAATTCCTCCAGTTCATCATTCTTTTGAGCACAATAGTATTCCATCACCAACAGATACCACAATTTGTTTAGTCATTCCCCAACCAAGGGCATCCCCCCATTTTCCAAATTTTTTGCCACCACAAAGAGCACAGCTATAAAGATTTTTGTACACATATGTTTCCCTATGATCTCTATTTGGCGTGCAAACCCAACAGTGGTATGTGGATCAAAGGGCGAGCAATTTTTTAAAGCCCTTTAGGCATAGGTCCAAATTGTCTTCCAGAATGGTTGGATCAATTCACAACTCTACCAGCAATGCATTAATATCTCAGTTTTGCAACGTCCCCTTCAATATTTATCACTTTCCTTTACTGTCATATTAGTCAACCAGCTAGGTGTGAGGTGGTACTTCAGAGTTGTTTTGATTGCATTTTTCTAACTATAAGAGATTTAGAACATTTTTCATGTGCTTATTGATAGTTTTATTTCTTTATCTAAAAACTGCCTATTCAATATCCCTTGCCCATTAATCAATTGGGGGATGGCTTGATTTTTTGTACAATTGATTTAGTTCCTTGTAAATTTCAGCAATTAGACCTTGAGGTTTTTGTTATAAATATTAAATTCATAGCTTTAAAAAGGAAAGCAATTACATCTACATAAATAGTTATAAAACATGTTTCAAAATTAGCATACAAAATATATTGAAATATTCAGTAGATTTTAATATATAAATTTAAAACAAAACAAATTGTATGAACCCTAAGTGAAGGACCCCTGATTTAAACAGAATATATCTTTTTCTGTTTTAAAGATAATG
>NW_025362181.1:0-1559 GCF_016433145.1 Gracilinanus agilis
ATATATATGTATATTAATATATAGTATAGACCTAATTCAAATTTATAATAATGAGTCATCCCACAATTGACAAATAGAAGGATTTAAATCATTTTCAAAAAATAAATCAAAGCTATTTATATTCATATAAATATGTTCTAAATCACTATTAATTAGAGAAGGAAAATGAAAACAACTCTGGGGTATCACATAATATCTATCAGAAATAGAAAATACTGGAAAGTTTAAGGGAAAAAGGTACATTAATGCACTGTTGGTAGAGTATTGAACTGGTCCATCTATTCTGGAGAACAATTTGGGACTATGACAAAGGGTTATAAAACTATCCATTTCTGTGTCCCAAAGAGATCAAAGAAAAAAGATGGATATGTACAAAAATATTTATAGCAGCTCCTTTGTGGTGGTAAAGAACTGGAAAATAAGGACATGCTCATAAATTGGAGAATTGCTGAACAAGTTGGAGCATATGATTTGTCATGGAGTACTATTGTTCTATGGGAAATGCATATTTAATGATTTTTTAAAATTTATTTAGAATATTTCCCCCTTATTAAGTTTATTTAGTGAATTAATTTAGAATATTTTCCATGGTTACATGATTTATGTTCATTCCCTCCCTACTCCCAACCCCCTCCCATAGCCAATGAGCAATTAATTCCACTGAGTTTTACATATATCATTGATCAAGACCTATTTCCATATTATTAATATTTACAATAGAGTGATTATTTAGAGTCTAAATCCCCAATCATAACATTATCGAAGAATATAATCAAGCAGTTGTTTTTCTTCTGCTTCTCACAGTTCTTTCTCTGGATGTAGATAGCATTCTTTTTCATAAGTCCCTCAGAATTGTCCTGGATCATTGCATTGTTGCTAGTAGAGAAGTTCATTACATTCAGTTGTGCCAGAAGTATCAGTCTCTATGTACAATTCTCCTGGTTCTGCTCCTTTAATTCTGCATTACTTCCTTGAGATCATTACAGTTCACATGGAATTCTTCCAGTTCATTATTCCTTTTAGCACAATATTATTCCATCACCAATAGATACCCCAATTTGTTTAGCCATTCCCCAATTGAAGGGCATCCCCTCATTTTCCAATTTTTTGCAACCACAAAGACTGCAGCTATGAATATTTTTGTACACATTCTTTTCCTTATTGTCTCTCTGGGGTACAAACCCAGCAGTGGTATGACTGGATCAAAGGGCAGGCAATCTTTTATAGTGCTTTGGCTATAGTTACAAATTGCCTTCCAGAATGGTTGGATCAATTCACAACTCTATCAGCAATGCATTAGTGTCCCAATTTTGTCACATCTCCTCCAACATTTATTACTTTCCTTTGTTGTCATATCAATCAATCTGCTAAGTGTGAAGTGGTACCTCAGAGTTGCTTTGATTAGCATTTCTCTAATTATAAGAGATTTAGAAGACTTTTCATGTGTTTATTTGTGGGAAGCCAATAAGAGAATAGATAAAAATCTGAAATTCCTCTTTTGACCCCTTTTGTGATCCTTGTGATTTCTTGTTGAAAAGTATTGTGGCCTTATTGAAAAG
>NW_025362182.1:0-6138 GCF_016433145.1 Gracilinanus agilis
CTATATAAATCTAAAGTTTTATGTGTGTTTAGGAGCATTAAAACGTGCATGCACACCCCACCTAATTGATTTTGTGGAAATGATATAATCATGTCATAGGAAGCAATTTGACTCATGGGAACAATGCTCCAAATGGAGTAATAGGTGCAGAGGAAATAATGCCACCATTAGAAAATTAGGTGGGCTGAAAATTAAAAGGTAGTGACTTTCCCATTGCTGATGCTATTCAAGCAGAGACTAGATGACCACTTTTGTGGGCAGGCTTGCTTCAGTTATATAATAATTGAAATAGGTTTGACAAATAATTAACTTTTCCAGTCAAAATGACTGTAAGCAACTTTTATTGATAGCACAGTAGAGATTTTAAAGTGTGAAATATAGGAAAGAGGTAGAAATAATCACCTAGCTATAAATACCCTAAATCCTAATCCTAATGCGTCCAGACCGAGAATGCGAATCCAAAAGCGAATCTCAGCAGAATCCAAAGTCCTAATTAGGAAGAGCCAGGAGACGATGAAAAATCCACTGAGAACCTTCAGCACACTCAAGGCCAAGACCACCAAGAATCTCACCAAAGCGCATGCTGAATAGAATGTCCCACTGAAGCACTAATGGAGAGAGAGAGTGCTTGCTGAAGAGCCAAGGAAGGAATGAGTGAATCTTCTCCTTGGTCTTGCCTTTTATAGTCCTTTTCCCACATCACTTCCTGTTTCTCTCCCACTTCATGGGAACCATTCGCAGCCTCCCAATTTGCCTACCATTGCCAAGGGGGGACAAGCTTGTGGCTTGTGGGGGTGCAAACTTTTTTTTCTTGTAAATGACTTGCGAACTCTTACTTAAAGACTTACTAAGTGTTAAGTAGTTCTTGATTGATTACATTCAATTAAAATAAATAAAATTAAATTAAAGGTTGCTGATTGATTACACTAAAAATAAACAAAGAGAGTTTAATTCTCTCTTCACAGTTAAATGTTAGATTAGATAATATCTGAAATTTAAATGGTGGATGGGGGCACTGTCCTAGAGTCTTAGAGAACCTAGCAAGAACAGTGTTCAAATCTTGCCTTAGGCACTTACTAGCTATGTGACCTGGCCATTTTGCTGTCTCTCAGTCTTGCTCACCTGTAAAATTATAGTATTGGAGTTAATGGGCCCTAAGGTATCTTCCAGCTTCAAATCTATGATACTGAGTCCTTCTACAGTGCTATTTTGTACAAGTGGGAAGCTGATTGCAGTTATTACTCCAGAGAATGCACGATAGGTTTAGGTAAAAATCAAAGCCTGATTATGAATTTTGTAAGGGAACTGGCATGAATTAGAGGGATACCTCCAAAATCTTGAGGCTGAGGTCATATAACCCAACCATACCCTTCCACAACACATCCCTCAGACAGAGAACCTTGGGCTGGTTAGTCTAATCCTTGGTTGATATTTACATTTTTTGCTGGATGGGAAACAAGGAGCTGGAATCAATAAAGTATTGGACTAACTAAGTGGTTCCAAACTTTCTCAGTTCATGTTGCTTTTAGTATCTCATTAATTTTTTCATGGTGTTCCTATGCCAAAAAAACCCTAACAATTCCATTTATTTAGTCATTAGGTCTAAACAACTTAATACGTGTTTATGTCTAACAACTTAGTAAAGGATTAAAAATACACTTAAATTGAAAGAAAAATATTGTATTTGATTCTTAATAAGCACAATTACTAATGGGATATGTATGGTTTTTAGACACTGCACAACTCTTCAAACCTTAGAATTAGACTGGAAATTGCCATCCTCATTTCCTGATCTACATGTCAGTTTTAGGGAGGTCCTTGCTTTTTATCATAGCAATCAATAAAAAACCCAGATTCACAGAGATGTGATATTGGCAGATAGTATTAAGTTTCACTGGGCTTTTTTAGTATTTAGCAGCAGATATTCACCTTACGTGTTTCTCTCTAAAACTGAAAATATTCTGTGGTGCCCCTGAGCCACAATGCATTGTGGGGACCATGGTTATTGTGGATTGTCCTTCATTTTTTAAGAGGACCAAAGACATCATGGTACTTGGGTGGTGACTTGTGAGTGGATTGGATTTAAGTGAGGCACAGCTGTACAAAGTACAAAATCTCTTCCAGTCATCGAAGTCCAGTGGCAAGACAAATGTCAGGAGGGTCGGTGATGGCCAGGGATGACCTTGGCATTTTCAATGCCTGACCGAATGCTAAGTGCTTTACAGTGTCTGCTTCAGCCTCTTTGTGATTATTGGAACAGATTGTTTGCATCTGCCCATTTCACTTGGAGAAGCCTTCACAAGCTTGGAGTAGACGTCCCCTTAACTCAACAACAAGTGGATGGGTTTGCGATCTCTTGGTTCTTGGGAACCATGGTACTAAGTATTAGGAGGTGTAAAATTGGAATCCTGGCTGTGACATTAACTACCCATATGATCTCAGGCAAATTAGTCAGCCTTTTTAGGCTTGATTCTTGATCAGTAAAGTAAGTGTGGCCCCTGGAAAGCATGTGCCTAATTATTATAGTATTCATGATAAAAAGAACAAAATCAGATGAATGCTATATAATTATAAGAGGGAAACACCTACTTCCCTTCTTTGCAGAGGTGAGGGGGCCTCAAGTGTGGAACATTCCATGTAAGGTCAGAATTGATTGCAGTACTGGTTAATTTTGCTGAACTGCTTTTTTTCTCTTGAATTCTATGTTACAAGGGATCATTCTCTGGGTAGGAAAAAAGATGTGAGATGTATTTGTAACTGAAGATGATAAAAACAAAAGCTACGCACAAAAATTTCCTATATGAGATTGGTCTTTTCTAGCTCTAGTATTCTATGAGACTGTCTATATAATCCTAAAGTGGAGAAAAATTTAGAATTTTGCATATTTGGGGTTGCTGATTATATATATATATCTATATATTTGATAAACTTTCTTAAATATGGACCACATGCTGGCTCTGATTCCAAAATGCGATAAGTGTCAGAGAGAATACAGTTTTGGATTATAATATTTAAATGGATGATCCATCTAAGTGTTTCATAATTCTCAAATGAAATCATTTTTGTGAAATGCTTAGCACAGTACCTGGGACATAGTAAACACTTAATAAATGATTGTTCTGAGAGCAATTAAGTGACTCAGTAGATTGAGAACCAGGCTCAGAGACAGAAGGTCTTGGGTTCAAATCTGCCTTCAGACAAACAGGCCTCATTGCTTGACACTTAACCCACATTGTCTAGCCCTTACTATTCTTCTGCCTTGGAATCAACTCAAAGTACTGATTCAAGGATGGAAATTAAAGGTTTTTTTCCTTTCTCTTCCCACAGTCATATAGTATCACTAGGAGAAAACGAGTGTTAAATATGGCTAATTTTGATGAATTTTTTTCTCTTTAATTCTACGTTACAAGGGATCGTTCTCTGGGGAGGTGTTTCAGAAAGCAGTTTAGGATCATTGAAAGCACCATATAGTTTTCCGAAAGCAATCCACTTTGCGCTCTTCTTCCTCTTCCATTCTGAACCCAATTCATAGTTCACCAGCAGTGTCGTCCAAGATATATGTACTGAGAGACTCACTCAATGGACTATCTATTCTTCCAGGGATGCTATGTGGCTACAAATCACACAGTGCCACAATTGCTGAAGAATGAACATTTTGGGTGACCCATGATACAACAGGGAGACGCATGGTAGGCTTAAGGAGGCTGCAGCATATTACCAATGATGATGAGCATTTAAGAGGGGGAAGAAAAGGCATCATTGGAAAGATAAATGGTGAGAGAAGAAGGTTGGCTGGCTATTATGTGAGTGTAAGCAATGACAGGTAGGCAGTCTTAGTGCTATGCTACTATCCACATAATTATGGAGCCTCAATTCAGGGATGAAAAGGACCTTAGGGGTCATTAAATCTACCTCATTTACAGATGAGGAAACTGAGATACAGAGGGTTACCCAAGATCACACAGCTAGCAAATAGCTAAAGCAGAATTTGATCCTGATTCTCAAAAGAATTGAGATAGACTTAGCTTCTCTCAGCAATATAATGATCCAGGACAATTCTGAGGGACTTATAACAAAGAATGTTATCTGCCTCTAAAGAAAGAACGGTTGGAGTAGGAATGCAGATGACAGCATACCATTTTTTACTTGCTTATTTGATTATTTGTTTTGGTGTATTGGTTATAAGATTATTCTCTTGCAAAAATGAATAATATGGAAATATTTTTTATTTATTTTTAATTTTTATTTTGAATATTTTCTGATAGTTACATGTTTCATGTTCTTTCCCTCTCCCTCAAACCCTCCTAACCGCCCCCTCAGCCAATGCACGATTGCACTGGGTTTTACAAGTATCATTGATCAAGGCCTAATTCCTTATTATTGATAGTTAGACTAGAGTTATCGTTTAGTGTCTACGTAATATAGAAATATTTTAACATGATAATAATGCATAACTCAGATCAAATTGCTGGGAGCGGGGAGAAAAGGAGACAATTTGGATCATAAAACTTTGGAAAAATTAGGTGGAAATTTGTTATTATATGCAATTGGTAAAAAAGAAAGAAAGAAAGAATTGAAGGAAAACCTGAAGCAAATTGGAAGAATCCATCCTGAAGGACTGAAGGAAAGACATAGATAAAGGTCACACAAGGCAGGTAGTGTATTATTACTATTATTACTACATTAGTGTATTGTATTATTTGTTGCAGGATATACTTTTATCATTGAGATCTGGGATTCTCTGGAATATGATATTTGAGAAAAAAATCCAGAGGTCACTGTGGAGAGCAGCTGAAGGATATTTTGGAGGTGGGGAAGGGAGAGAAAGCAGGTATGAGACAGTGAAAGTCTCAGAAATATTTCTTTAGGGATAGTAAAAAGTTTTCAAGGGAGAAGGTACTTATACCTGCTAGTAGTAGACTAAAGACTGAGGTTTCCTGAGTAGGCAGAGGTGCCTTGAGCTAGATTTCTCCCATTCTTGGAATATTCTACCTCTTCCCTTGCCCCTAACTTCTCCCTCTTAATTTTCAGAACTCAGCTCAAAGCCCACCTTTTGCAGGAGCCCTTTTCTAGTCTCAACTTCAAATTCTTTGCTTTCAGATTACCTTCCACCTGTATTTTATATGGGCAGCCTGGTTGGGCAGTAGATAGAATGCCTGGCCTGGAGTCAGAAAGATTTGAGTTCAAATCCAGCCTTAGACACTAACCAGCTGTATGACCCTGGACAAGTCACTTAATCCTGTTTACCTCCTCATTTTTTTTAAAATGAGCTGGAAAAGGAAATGGCAAATCACTTCAGTAGCTTGGTCACAAAAACCCCAAATGGGGTTAGAAAGAGTTGGATGTGCCTGAAAAGCAACTGAATAACAAGAAGAATCTCAGGTAAGTCCCCCCCACCGCCACCTCTCCCCGAATCCATACTGAATCACAAGATTAGGGTAGGCTATAGTGAAAAAAACATGGTAACTTGAGCAATCTTCAGAAATCCATCACATCAGAGGAACCTAGCCAGATTCCAGATGACTTAAGGGCTTTTAATACCTTTAGATGAACAGGAAGCTGCATCAGCCAAGTCAGGCACAATAAGGTTCTTAGAGCATCTCTGTCTTATTTTAAGTAAAGCCTCCCTGTATTGTAGTAGGGAGGAACGAAGTGACATCAGTAAAATGCTGGTCCTAACACAGTGAAGGACGCATGTGGGAGGTGGATTAGAGAGGGAGAAAAGGGATGGAATGGGGACCCATGGTAGGATAGTATTTGGTATTTGGACAAATTGCCTTTAATCCTGGTCCTCCAGGCTCAAATCTACATATCTTTCTTCAGTTTAATATGAAAGAATTTCAAATTGGAAAATACTTAGAACAGTGATGGGCAAACTTTTTAAAGAGGGGGCCAAAGGAAAGGAAATGCTCATCTGTCAGTCTGTTTCTGAGGCAACTCTTTCGAAGTTTCCTTGTATTGTATCCCACTTATTGTATTTGTCAGATTAGGAATAATGTCGAACGGCCGGATAGAACATTTCAGGGGGCTGCATCTGGCCCTCAGGCCCTAGTTTGCCCATCACTGCCTTAGAGGATTATCAGATACATTTTGTGTGTGTGTGTGTGTGTGTGTGTGTGTGTGTGTGTGTGTGTGTGT
>NW_025362183.1:0-3722 GCF_016433145.1 Gracilinanus agilis
CTATTTTATATACTGAAAAACTTATTGGGTTACAACTGTCTGAATAGCTGAGCTTTTATTTATGTGGAGTCCTCCACTCTTAATGATCTAAAAATGAATAATAATAATAACTAACATATATTTTCAGTTTAAAGTTAGTCTTCACAATAATTTTCTGAGGTAGATGCTATAATTATTTCCCTTTTTACAGATAAAGAAAAGCTGAAAATGGTTAAATTACTCACCCAGATAGTTATACTTAGTAAATATCTGATGGATTTGAATTCAAGTCATTCTCATTCCATATCTCCATTCACTATGGGAATCCCACTGAGAAGAGGGAGGGATGTTGCTTCCTTCTTTCTCTAGATCCAGGATTAGTCATTTATTATTTTTAGATGAGATAGGGTTCAGAGTATACCCCTAGATAGACTAAATGGAAAGGGACCTCTTTGTACAAAAATATTTATAGGTGTGCTTTTTGTGGTAGCAAAGAATTGGAAACTAAAGGGATGTCCCTCAATTATGGAATGGCTGAACAAAGTGTGGTATATGATTGTGATGGAATACTACTGTGTTATAAGGAATAATGAACAGGTTGATTTCAGAAAGAGATGGAAAGACCTACATGAACTGATACAGGGTGAAAAAAGTGGAAGCAGGGGAACATTATACACAATAACTGAAATACTGTGGAACAATTAAATATAATAGGTTTTACTACTAATAGCAATAAAATAATCTGGGACAATTCTGGGGGATTTCTGAAAAAAAATGCTATGTATCTCTAAAGAAAGAAATGTTGAGTAGAAATGCAGAAGAAAACATACGATTTATCACTTGTTTATTTGGGTATATGATTTGGGGTTTTGGTTTCATAAGATTATTCACTTACAAACAGAAATATATTTTGCTTGATGATACCTGTATAACCAAGATTGAATTGCTTATCAGCACTGGAAAGAAGGAGGCAAGAAGGGAAGGAGACAGCATGAATCATATGACTTTTGAAAACTTTTGTGGAAATTTGTTATTAAAATAAGATAATGATAAAACAAAAGAAAGCAAAATAAAATTGTCCTCTCCAGATTTACCATTGGCCTCTTAATTACAAGATATAACATATTTTTTCTCACTCTGGATCCTTCTTGAAATCTCTACATAGTTTAACACAGTTAAATGCCATCTCTTCCTTTTTTCTCTAGGTTTCTTGACAGCCTTTTGTGATGTTTCTACTTTTCTGAGAGCTTCTTTTGATTCCCCCTTGCCAGATGTGCATTTATGTCCCATTCTTTTGTAGATAATTATTTAAAATATGTCTTCCTCATTAGGATATAAGCTTCTGGAAGGGGAAGAGATATTTTACTTTTCTTTATATCCTCAGCATTCACCACAGTGCCTGACACATAGTAAGTGCTTAATTAATGCTTGCTGAATGCCTGACTGACCCTTGGAAATGTTTAAAAACCTATCAAGACATAAGACATCATATGTCCAGAAATGTAAGCCTTCTTAGAAACAACATATTTCTCAACAAAAGCTGGAACACGTGGAATAGGATTTCATTACAGTCACAGAACATTCAAAATAAAAAAATCAAGTTATACCAGCCAAAATAACAGTATTCCAGCCATATGTTCATTATGGAGAGTGCTATAGGGCTGCCAGAGAATGCCTTTAGTTAGCCATATGTCACTGATGAAGAATCATTTTCTATGGACTGTATTTAATTCCTACATTGCTAATTAGTTTTAACAGTTATGAAAAGTAACATGTATTGCTCTGGCTCTCAGTCTCTGAAGGCCAAAATCTGTTACATATCACCCCTCCCCCATTCTAGGATCTGTATCCTGAGAGGGTTGGCAGAAACTATTTTCAGTCATTAGCTTAGCACTCATCAATTATATTCCCCTGATTTTAGGGGACCAGAGACTAACATAACTAAATCATTTAAACAATATCATATTAACATTTATTAAGGAATGTTTACTTCAGAAATATAATAAGAACAAACACAGATATTTCCTCTCAAAACCTTAACAAGAGACTCCATGCTACCTCTGACTTTGGGGAGGATTATATAACAATCACAGTTTGTTAGGACCTTTAATGAATCAATAAACAAATTTAGTAAGCACCTCCTATATGTCACTTACTGTGCTATTCTATACTAACATAGAGTTAGTTCCCACAAAGGTGATGCCCAAAGTCCTACTGGGCTACTATCCTGGACCCTTTTTACTCAAAGTCTCTCTACTAGTGTGGTTGCAACACCTGCTCTGAATAGAGTTATCCTTCCTAAGATAGAATGCAAGGAAAAGAAAGGAAAGATTCTGCTCAATAAGGTAATTTTAAAGACACAAGCATTTATGATTCATCAGATGCATATATTTGTGTATAAGTTTACATACACATAAGTGCATATATAAACAAATTTTGATATACTGAAGAAAACAGAAGACCTCTATGAAACCATGAATTTCTGTAATATGAGTTTTTTATTTATTAATCTGCCTACTACCACAATTTTAAAAAATATTGATGTGTGTATATACATCGTTCACTATACAAATACCTATTTTGGTCATTTCTCAAGATGTATGTCTCTTTTGGGTTTTTAAGTTCACAAACTCCATCAAAGGGTCAATGGCATATTTCATTTTTATTATTTTGGAATTGCTATTTATCATGTCACTGATTGGAGTCCTATATTCTTTTAAAGTTGTTTATATGTATAATTACATTATCATTATATAAACTGTTTTTCCAACCCTGGTCAATTTACTCTGCATCCCTTCACAGAGGACTTCCCAAATTCCTTTAAAAGAGTTCCTTTTTAATTTTTTCATCTCACATCTTTTCACATATAATTTGTTTAGCCATTCCTCAATAGGAGATTCCTTGTTTCCAATTTGGACTACCATAAAAAGAACAGTTATAAATGTTTTCATTCACAAAGATCTTCTCTGTAATCAACTCTGATGAAAGTCTCATTTGATGTATGTATACCAGATGATAGATATTATAATTTCCAATGCATACATAGTTGATAGATAAGATACATAAATGTATATCATTTCTTCTTTATCATAGACCTTCCTAAGTTATGTCATTTGAAGATATTCTCTGTATCAAAGAGTACAAATATTTTAATAGGCTTTCTTTATATAGTTCCACCTTTTTCTAGCAATTTACATCTCAACAAACAGTTCTGATAAGCTTGTATTTACACAACCATTCCAATAGTGGTTGTTCCCATGTTTTCTCCTCTTTACATGAGGTAAAATCATAAATGTAATTTTATTTGCACTTTTCTTATTATTACTGATTTGAAAAATAAGCTTCATATAGTTCTTAGTAGTTAGCAACTCTTGTTTAGAAAGCTGTTTTCCCATACCTTTTCACCACTGAACTATTGGAAAATAGTTCTTGTTTGGTCTTTTAGAATTATATTAGTTGCATATATATCTTGAATTTCAGACCGTATTTAAAACAATGACATTTTCTTCAAACAACTCTTTACCTTCTCATAATTCTATTAATTCTTTTTTTATTTTTTAAACATTTATTAATATTCATTTTAACCTATTTACATGCTTCATACCCCTACTTTCCCCTTCACCCCCTGCATTCCCCCCACCCATGGCCAACGCACATTTCCACTGGTTGTAACATGTGTCCTTGTTTAGGGCCTATTTCTTACACTATTTCCTTTTAAACCAGTGGTTTGCTTTGTGCCAGTA
>NW_025362184.1:0-1837 GCF_016433145.1 Gracilinanus agilis
ATGAGTAGAGTGCCTGACACATAGTAGGTGTTTCTGAAGGCTATTTCAATGACTGATTGAAAACTAGTTAATGTTTATAGATAGTATTAAAATTTGAATTCTCAGTATCTCCTTTCCTTTTTTCTGTTACTCAACTGCTGATATCATAGAAGCAGAAGGGGAGGGGGAAAAAAAGAAGCAGAAGGGGGCTGGGTGGACCTCAGGGCTATTTTACATTTGTCATTTCAGGAGTTACCACTGCCAAAGAATTCATTACCTAGTGGTCAGCTGGTTCTCAGAAAACAGATCTGCTCTATTGCTGAGTCCATATTTGTAGTGTTTCCAGCATGTAGAACCAACTGGTGCTTGTGTTCTTTGGATATAAACTCGGGTTCACTTCCTTATTGTGATGAAGCATAAGAATAAGATTTAATGAAGGATATGAAGATATATTCATGTAAGAAAACAGAGGCAGAATAAATTATAGTATCTGATGTTGATAGAATACTATTGTGCTGAAAGGAATAATGAACTGGAGGAATTCCATGAGAACTGGAACAACCTCCAGGAATTGACGCAGAGTGAAAGGAGCAGAACCAGGAGAACATTGTACACAGAGACTGATACATAATGGACTTCTCTACTAGCAGCAATGCAATGATCCAGGACAATTCTGAGGGACTTATAGGGAAGAATACTATCTAGAGAAAGAATTGTGGGAGTAGAAATGCAGAAGAAAAACGTATGATTAATCACATGGTTTGATGGGAATATGATTAGGGATATTTACTTTAAATGATCACTCTATTGCAAATATTAATAATATAGAAATAGGCTTAGAACAATGCTACATGTAAAACCCAGTGGAATTGCTTGTTGGCTCTGGGTAGGGGAAGGGAGGATGGGAGGGAAAGAACATGAATCATGTTACCATGGAAAAATAATCTAAATTAATTAATTAAAGAAAAAAATTAAAAAGCAGAGGCACCAGAGAAGGGTGCAACATTTAGGTGAAGATCGTTGGAGATAAAAACAAAATAATAATGTAATACTACAGACCACCTAGACAGAAAGAAGAAATAGATAAGTTCAAATAATAGCTCACAAGCATAGCATGGAGGTCTGATATGATATTGATAGGAATATCCAATTTGAAAGACAACTAGATAACTTAGTCGATAGAGTGCTAGACCTAAAGTCAGGAAGACCTGAGTTCAAATACTGCCTCAGATACTTAATTTATTTATTTCTTTATGCCAGTTTTTGTATCTCTCATATGGAAGGGTTGTTGTGCGGATCAAATGAGATTTACTTTGCCAACCCTAAAGTGTTATATAAATGTTAGCTATTATTATTATTCCCTAATTTTGAAGGAAATTGATCATAAACAAATCAGCTAATAAATTACTGACCCTTCTGAAGGATAATTTTGTCTTTCAAAAGGGAGAAGAAATAACTATTATTCAATTGAATGGACATTCATAACTACATACTGTTATAAGGCACAGTACTAGATACTCAGAATATAAAGACAAAAGTGAAAAATAAGTTCTGTTTTCAGGAGCTGCTATTTTATTGGAGATACTCTGGACCTGCTTTTTACCAAGGAGGGCTTGATTATTATTAATTTTCTTTTTCTTTTTAAGTTGCTTTTACTGATTTTTTTAAAGCATCTAACCTTTTCCACTTAATCCTTTACCCTCCTCCTTCCAGAAAATCCCTCCTTATAATAAAGAAGAAAAAAGAGGAGGAAAAAAATTTCAGCAAAAAGATTCAACATATCCCCAAAGTCTGATGTTTTATGAAGTGTGTCACATCTGTGGATTGCTGCTTCTGCATAGGAAGAAGGCAACATGAA
>NW_025362185.1:0-4670 GCF_016433145.1 Gracilinanus agilis
GAAACAAGGAAATCACACAGGGATACATGACTGAGGCATGAGGCATATGAATCAATGCCAATAAAAATTAACCCCAAAATATCAGAAAAATACAAATATCCACTGGATGAAATTTCTAAATATCCAATTCCAAATTTTGATATGTAAAAATTCTAAATAAGGACTTGGCAGGGGTGATTCCATGATCACTAAGGTGGTTTCCCCAGGGCGAGGCTTATTGATTGCACTCTGGATGGGCTGAGCCCTGTCATTTCCCCAAATGTGGGAAACTCGACTGCATAATTTGTGGTAGTGGGGGACTGCATTTGTGCTCTCCCCTGATTAAAAAAAAATTCAAAATAAGGAAGAACAAAATTACAATAGGTCTTTGAATAATGCATGATTAAAGTAATCCACTCACACTAGGTTCAAGTCCTTTTTTTATTGGTATAGAATCTCAGTAATCCTAGCAGAATTGTTTTTTTTTTTTTTTGTTTTTTACCTATGTGCTCTTTTGACACAATTCAGGTTAAGTCTGTGCATCTTTGGCACGGTGTAGATGAAATCTGAGCTCCTTTGTGATCTCAATTTCATGAATCAGACATATGTACTAAGCAAAGTCCCATGATAGTGAAATGCCAACATCAGTTTCAATAGTCTAAGGCTTTTGGGAAGGCAGTTACCTTTAGGACTAATGGACATTCTAAAGGACATACTAAACCTATGCTAGTGGAAAAATAAAAAAAAAATCTTTCAATTTAGATGACACATGCTTAGGAAAATTCAATTGCCAATGCAATTATAATAATGTTCTAAAAATCAAATCTATATCTCCTACAATCAGTGACGATAGATAGATAGATAGATAGATAGATAGATAGATAGATAGATAGATAGATATGTGTGTGTGTTGTGTAAATGGAATTAGCTGGAGCCCATTAATAGTAAAAAACCTACCCATCCTAGGCGTAGAAATGATGTAATCCTAACCTCCCTTAGTGGGGACGGGAGACGAGTTACCCACATGTGATAATAAGTAACAAATGAAAAATAAGGGACTGCCCTTTGGGCAGTCCAAATCAATGTAGAAACTGTCATTTGTCCATTTGAATTAGAGGTGGACCACAGGAAGTGATGAAAGACACGATCTCTTTAAGTAAGTTAGTGAACTTCCTGTGGGGGCGGTTGCTGTCTCGAAATGGGAGCAGAAGCATCTCCTAAGACCACAGAACACTTGCACTCTATATTGTCACGTAGGTAAGTTAGGCTGACTTCCTTGGCCTAGCTGGGCCATTTCTAAACTCTGCCTATCTGATTGTTAGGCCTTGCGGCTTGCAGCTTCATTTATTTAGCCTTTTAACCTTCTCTCTCCATCCAGGCCTTTGGCCTGGACTAGCCTCTCCCTTTCTCTTTATTCCTACTTTTTACCACCAGATTGTAAATAAACTCCTCAACTCGATGCTGACTTGGGTCTCATTTAATTACAGAATCAACCTGAATTGTTGATTCCTGGCAGCCACATATTTTAATATATATCTATAAATACCTAAATTTTCCTTCTTACAGTGTGTGTGTGTGTGTGTGTGTGTGTGTGTGTGTGTGTAATTTCATGTGACTTAAGGAGGAGTAGAATATAAAGGTTTCTTACCCAAGAATTTAGATCCATTTCCTCTTAACTTAGCCATGAACCACAGTGTGAGTACACATGAGGGAGATAAAACAATGGAGGTATAAAAGCAATAATACATTGAAGAAAATACAAAAAAAATCTACCAAAGGCAGAAAATAAGTCAATATAGGTCACTAATACAGGTTTTCTTTGAGTATTAAAAATACACAATACAATTTTTCCAAATTATCAGTACAATACAAGTTGTCTGTCCAAGTAGTTTATGGACTTCCACAAAGGTTTATGTTCAAGATCAAATACAGGATGGCACAAATAAAGATAGTAGGAGGGTAGACATACTCTGTATTGCAAAATCTGTTTCTTCTTTGCTATTTGGAGGGGAGACAAAACTGAAAAGGATTAACAGCAACAAAAACAATAGAGTCTAAGGGGCACCTCCTTCTGCCCCACATAGAGGAGAAGTAACACACTGAGTAGTTTGTGGACAAGTTCTACATAAGAAATATTTTTGTGGGACCATTTGGTTCGAGTGATTGTGTGCCTGATGTACATTCCTAGAATTATCAGTCCTAAAATTGTGATTCCTATAATCATTATTGTTATTATTCTGAGAGTTATTATTTCTATAGTTGTTGTTCCTGTGAGTATTATTCCTATAGGTATTATTCCTTATTTCCTGCAATAGATTCCTACAAGTCATCATTATGTGGCCCTTCTCACAGAAGTGGCAGGTCAGGGATCAAAAATTAGATTTTTGGAGAGGAGTAAGTGCTATTTGTGGAGTATCATGTCCTCTTTCCTGTTTATCTATTTTATCATGTGAAGATTTTAGTTCTTTTTGAATTTTGTACAATAAATCATTAGTCTCTGCCTTTTTCTCTGCATGTCCTTAAGAGACATACACAGTAGTTCTTCTCAAATCTTCAAGATCCATCTCAGGATATTTTGGACAATGCATTTTAAAATAGTCTTTGACCACCTTGCTACAGTTTTTAACAAATTGTTTCAATATTTGCTGATATCCCTTTCTGTAGAAAGTTCAAGATCCAGGTACCAAGCTCAATGAGCCTATCCATAAATTGGGAGAGTATCTCATCATCACATTGTGTACGGCTTTCAAATTTGGTTCAAACATCTGACATTTCAGAGCATTCTCTTACTGCTTTGAGATTGGCTCCCTAGCACAATTTAATTGCAAATATTCCTTGGAAGCATTATAGTATCAATGAAGACCTTGATATGGCCAGTGTGCTGCACTGCACCCTCAGACTTTATTAACATGAGAGATGACATTATTCCTCACATTCTGTTAGAAAGGCCTGAAGCAATTTTTCAACATCATTATAAGAAGGATCATATTGAAAGAATATGTTGGCCATCTTTTTCATTATGGCAATTGGTTCTTCCTCATAACTAGAAGTATCTTGTTTGAATTCTTCTACATCCTGGGGTGTGAAAGAAGTATGGTGTCTTAAGTTGAACATGTCCCCATTTGGTCCTATTGTGGTCACTTCCTTTAAGGAGGAAAAGCCTTAATAGGAATTGGTCAGTGCTCTTTTTGTCTTGGAAGATATCTATGAGTTTAATGAGGTAATATGAGTAGGAACCAGTATGGTAGGAAGACAAGGTCTCTGGGTTGGGGTTGGTTGTGCGCTAGGAGAAGGGAGAGGAGGGGATAGGGCTTTGGGAAAAGGAGCAGGTGAGGGAAGGTTAGCCAGGAGTTGCAAAACACAAGAGAGGAGGTTCTCCAAATGAGACAAAGGAGAGGAGGCATCTGTATTTGGAGAGAAATAGGATTTTCCTCTCTTGGTAGTTCAGGAATAGGCTCTCAAAAATTAGACATTTGGGTGGGATCCTCCTTTTCCACTGGATCATGCAAGGAATACTTGAAATTGTCCACTTGAATTTGCATTCCTGCTCATATTGCAGTTTGCATTTTCTGATTTTTAGTCTGTTGTGACTTAATAGTGAAGATTAGGAAAAGAAAATTTCCTAGCAGAATAAGGAGAAGGAGGCATTTTTAACCTTAAATGTTTCCAATTTGGTAAAAGCCAAAAGGCTTTCTCGTAGAGCAGCAATCATACTGCCTGGTGTTTACTTATGTATTGTTTTATTTCAATTATTTATTTTTTATTGCTTAGCAAATGATAAGTAAGTGATTTATTGATTCTTTTTGAAATTTTTTATTTTTTAGAAAAATTTTTCCCATGGTTACATAATTCATGTTCTTGCGCTCTCTTCCCCCACTCCCAACACCCAGTAGCTGCCACAATTTTCACTACTTTCATCATGTGTCATCTATCAAGACCTATTTCCATATTATTAATAATTGTTCTAGAGTGGTCATTAAGAGTCTACATCCAAATCACATTAGCATCAACCCATGTGTTCAAGCAGTTGTTTTTATTCTTTCTTTGCACTCCTGTAGTTCTTCCTCTGAATGTGGTTAGCGTTCTTTTTCATAAGTCCCTCAGAGTTGTCCTGGGTCATTGCATTGCTGTTAGTACAGAAGTCCATTACATTTGATTTTACCACAGTGTTTCCATCTCTGTGTATAATATTCTCCTGGTTCTGCTCCTTTCACTCTGCATCAATTCCTGTAGGTCATTCCAGTTCATATGGAATTCCTCCAATTTATTATTCCTTTGAGCACAATAGTATTCCATTACCAGCATATACCACAATTTGTTCAGCCATTCATCAATTGACGGGCATCCCCTTATTTTCCAATTTTTTGTCACCACAAAGAGTGTGGCTATAAATATTTTTGTACAAGTCTTTCTCCCTATGATCTATTTGGGGTACAAACCCAGCAATGCTATGGCTGGCTCGAAGGGCAGGTAGTCTTTCAGAGCTCTTTGGGCATAGTTCCAAATTGCTGTCCAGAATGGTTGGATCAGTTCACAACTCCACCAGCAATGTCCCAATTTTGCCACATCCCCTCCAACATTCATTATTCTTCCCTGTTGTCATTTTAGCCAATCTGCTGGGTGTGAGGTGATACCTCAGAGTTGTTTTGATTTGCATTTCTCTAATTATTAGAGATTTAGAACATATTCTC
>NW_025362186.1:0-1004 GCF_016433145.1 Gracilinanus agilis
GTGAAGGGTAGTGGATGTTATCCTAGCAAAGATGCCCCTATAAACCAGTACCCAAATACATAAACATTTCTTCTGATTTCATATTTTATTCATTACCATTAAGAAAAGTATTATTGGAAAGCAGTAGCAGTTTAGGAGGGAGTAAATGGCACCTAAACTAAACAATACCAAACATCTCAATGTAATCTATTTATTTTCTAAGACTACAGCAATCATCTAAAAGCAGTTTAGTTTTAGCCTAATCTGGCTACAACCTAGAGTACATGGCAGGCAGTAATATGAGATAAAGACCAAAAGATTAGGAATTAGGGGGTTTCAGTGGAAGCCTCTGGAGTTGGTATTTCATTCTATGGACAATAGGGAGCCACTGAAGACTTTTGAGCAGGGAAATAACACAGTTTAAAACTTTTTTTTTGTTTCAGAAGAACAGATGTGAAAACATGTGATGAACCCTACCTTACGTGACCTTTTTACTTTAAAATAGACAACAAAATAGAGCAGAGAAGTATGTATTATGATTTAGTGAAACACTTTCCATTAGGATAGGAGTTAGATGTGGCTTCATTGGTATAAAGAACTCCTATATGAGGAAACTCCCTGTACCTTTGCAGGTTGGTGCCTTTCCTACAGCTTTATAGGCTTAGAAATTTGCCTAAAATGCCATGAGGTCAAGTGATGTGCCCAGTAAGCATCAGAGGTACTCTTTTTACTTACTCCCCCATGCTGATTTTCTCACATTGTTAGACCATGGCATAAATATTGTTACAGGGGCTTCAGAGAATACTTATTGGACTAAGGCCAGCAAACCACACTCATTTGCCAGTAGAGGTCCCTGGGAGCATAAAAACAAATCTTGCAGGCTAACACTGGGTTATAGCTGGACAAATGAGAAGAATCATGGGGTAAGGTGTCTGTGTGAGTATAAAGATTCCATCAATTCATGGATAAAATCCCCAGGGGCCTGTTATACTTGTGAATTCAATAAAGGCCACAATGGAGCCATT
>NW_025362187.1:0-3827 GCF_016433145.1 Gracilinanus agilis
AAGGAGAAAAGTGGTAAGGGCTAGGCAAAGGTGGTTAAGTGATTTGCCCAGAGTCATACAGCTAGGGAATGTATGAGGGTAGATTTGAACTTAGGACCTATCATCTCTAGACTGGTTCTCAATCCACTTAGCTACCCAGCTGCCCCCTGGAATAATTCTAAAACTGATGAACTTATACCAAAGTGGTAAAGAGGAGGGTAATGAATGAAGGTGGTTTTATTGCTCCAAATGAGATTATTATGTCTCAGATACAGATGGGAAAATATTTGAGATTTAGACCATTTAAGTGACTTTTCTAGGGTCACGCAGTCAGTATATATCAGAGAAATGACTTCAATATAGGTCTTCCTGATGCTAAGTCAATCTTACTCTGACATGAAGTCCTCTCATTCTATAAATCTGTAGGTGTTTAATATACTGTTGAGGTTTATTCATTACCTACATTCTCCAGATGGTAATGCTCCAGCATTCAGTTAATTAGTGACTAGCATTTTTAAAGCTCCAAAATTTGTCCACCATTGTTCAAAGCCCTGAGGACATACAAGGGAAAACACAGATAAAATAGAAAGTTGCCCGAGATGGAAAGGTTCTCATACCTAGAATAATTGGCAGGGTCTTCCTGAAGGAAGTGGGTATTGAGCTGTCTAACATAAGTAAACAGAAATTGTGGTATGCTGTCATTTTGGATCATATATTTGTAGTACTTAGTAATAGTCTCTAATATGATAAGTGACATCTGAATCAAAGAGAAAAGGGGGATAGGATCACAGATTTTAAGGAGAAGGGGGCCTCAAAGATGATGGAGAGAAATACCTTCATTTTATCAGGGAAGGAAATACACTCTAAAAAAGATTAGGCACTTGTCTAATGAGATCTCAGCCAGAGAAAAAGTTTAATTTAAATAAAATATATTGTTTTCAAATCACTAAATTGCCATTGTTCTTTGTATCATCTTCCTGCTGATTTGACCAAGGCTACTGTACTGACATTTCATGATATACAACAATCTAGCAATTCTAAAAATCCTCTCATTTGAACTATAAGATTTTGGCATGGTGGTTCCCCCAATTGCACACAATCAAACCCCATTTATATGACCATCACTATTAAACAAACAAAAAATAACCCACAAAATCATAAGCAATCCGAAAACATTTCTTATTTTCTTATGATCCCTCCACTTTTATGTTTTCCCTTTCTTCCCTTTCCCAGACATTTCTCTTCTCTTTCCTGAGACTTCTTTAGCTCTTTTGTACATATTATAATGGCCAGGTCTTCTTTGTTAACTAGAAGCTCTGAAGGAGTGAGCCTGCAAATTGGATGTGAGGTAGAATTTCTTGTGTCAATTAAACCTAATACAGTGGATTTGCTGTGGGTTTGAGGTGTGTGCTTAGTGATTATTATTTGTTATACTCACCTGGCTGTCAACCACTTGTATCTTGGTGCCTTCCCTATAGATGATTTTGTTTACACTTTATGTTTTTTTAGATGAGATTTTCTGTAGTCCAAGAGGGCACGCACTTCAAGTAGACAGGTAAAGCTAAAAGGGATGTACTATGAGTCCTTTGAACATGAGAATACTGTTAATTAGTGTGCAACAAACATAAATTAAGAGAAAATTGAGTATTTGAAGGTGATGGAATAATGTACTATGAGATGAATTACTCATTAGCAATGACTTCACCCAGAATTATCTCCCCATTTATTAAAGACAAACACTGAAAGTACAGGCACAATGGTTTTGTTCCTGAAAAGAATACTTTAGAAGATTTGTCTTCAAAGCTCACTACTCTTCCATGCTTGATCAAATCTTTTGAGAGTAAGGGAGAGACTCAGTTAGGCAGTTACTATAATTCACTTTAGCAAAAGTGAAGTGACCTAGGCTGCAACTCAGAGAGGCTACAAGCAACAGTGACAGGTAGATGACGAGTGAATGGGGAACAAGTATGACATGGGTACAAAGTATTCTAGAGTAGGTCCAGAGTACTTAAAAATCTAAACCTCTAAATTCAAAATATAGCTCAAATATTTCCTGTGTAATTTGGATAAGTCATTTACCTTTTGCTAAAACTAGCTTCTTGTTCCATAAGGAGGTAATAAAAGAATGTCCTTTAGAGGATTATTAAAAGGATAAAACACCATGAATTGTAGAAATGTGCCATAGTGCTTTGAAAAAGATAAAAGCAGTCCAGACTTCCGGGTTAAGATGGCTGCAGAATAGAACAGGACACTTAACTCTCCTCAACACCAAACTCTCAAAAGGACAAAAAAAAAAATAGAGACGAATGAAGTGACCCCACAATAGGTTAAAACATTGAAGGTATGTGGGATTTGGGCATTTCCAAGCTATAAGGTGGTGAAATAGCTCCCGTCAAAAAACACAAGATGATCAATGCTCCCACACCCCACCTACAGTGTGAGAGTCAGAGGTGGCCCACCAGAGTTAGAGCAAGTGGGGGGCAAACTCTAGCTTTTTGGCAGCTAAGTGGGAGCACCAGGAGCTTGCCCCTGAGAACAGCAAGACTTGAGATCCTAGGAAGTAAAAAAGAATAGACCTTGTGCATGAGGATAGAGCTGCAAGAGGCAACAGACAAAGGAAGCAACACACTGGGATGCGGAAAAAAAATCGGGCAGAGGAGCAAGTGTGGGGCAATTTCTCAGTTCTTAGCAGCTGACTGGGACCACCATGGGTTTGCCCCTGAGAACAGCTAGACTTGAAACCCCAGGAGCTTAAAGAGCACAGACCATGGGTACAGGGATAGAGCTGAGAGGGGGCGTCACCATGCTGTGACTTGTAAAGTAGCCTTAGGCAAAAATTGCTCCACAGCTCTATATGTAGAGAGCCTGCCCGCCTGACTCAAACTTCTGACTGAGAAGGGAAAACCAGCATAATAACGGCAAGCAAGGCCCAAGAATTAACCACCAGAAAGAGCAAGAGAAAAGCACTAACACTCAATAACTTGTACACAGAAAAAATCCAGACAACAGAGCAGACAACAGAAGAGTACAAAAAAGGAAACACATCCAAACCTTCCTCCAAAAATGAAAATTGGTCACAAGTTCTTGAAGGGTTCAAATCTGATATTATAAGAAAGATGGAAGAGATTTTCCAAGAAAAGTGGGAAATAGCTCAAAAGGAAATTAACAGTTTAAAAGACAGAAACTCCAAATTGGAGAAAGATGCCCCAAAATCAAATGAAATGACAAGCAAATTGGAGACCCAAATTAAACAGCAAGAAACCATGAAAAACAGGATAGACCAAATCTAAAAGGAAAATTAAAAAAAATTATAGCAAAAAACTAGACTCTAAAGAGTAGAATTGGACAAGTAGAAGTGTATGATCCAACAAGAGAGAAAGAACTAATAAAGCAAAGTCAAAAGAATGATGAAATAGAAGGAAACATGAAATATCTCACAGAGAAAATGACAGATCAAGAAAACAGGTCTAGAAGAGACTATTTGAGAATCATCGGTCTTCCTAAAAAATCAGAAATTAATAGAAATTTGGACACCACATTATGAGAAATTATCCAAGAAAACTGTCCTGATGTTCTTCAACAAGAGAGCAAAATAGACATTGAAAGGATCCATAGATCACCCTCTACAGTAAACCCTCAAAAGTCAACCCCCAGGAATGTAATTGCCAAATTCAAGAGTTTCCAATTTAAGGAAAAAATATTATAAAAAGACAGAAAGAGACAGGGAATACCAATCAGGATTACACAGGATCTGGCAGCCTCCACATTAAAAGACCACAAGAATATATTCAGAAAGACAAGAGAATTGTGTCTACAACCAAGGATCACCTACACTTCAAAACTGACTA
>NW_025362188.1:0-1049 GCF_016433145.1 Gracilinanus agilis
TTTTTTTTTTCCCCTTTTGTAACAAAGCATTTTTGCATTGAGGATGCGGTGTGTAGATTTGGCATGTTCTGAACTCAGATTTAGGGAGTTCTGGGTTTGAATCTGGCCCCAGACACTTTCACTAGTTGTGACCCTGAGCTGTTAAAATACTTCTTCCCTGTGGAATTCGGTTTCCTCATCTCCAGAATGAAGGGTGAGGGTAGACTTGATAGTCTTTAATTCGGGTCCCCTTCAGCTCTAAATCTGTGGTCTTACCACCTTCACGCATAATGATGAGCAGGTTCAGAAAGGACAGGGCAGACATGCTAACCACCTCCTCCTCCGTCTGCCTGCCTCCATCTCAGCCCCAGAGTATCTCTAGCACCTGAGGTTTGAGCCATCTCAGAACCCATTCCTGCCTCTAGGATTGCCTTCCTTCCATCCCTATTCCTTATTCGATTATTCTGTAATCAGAACCTGGGATTTTCACCCACCAGGCTGGTTGCCAGTATTGTTTCTCAGAGGGAGGTGTTTGGATCTGATTGTGAAGTGGTCCTTTGGAGTTAGCCGGTGAGAAACAAACCAGTGGCCGGCTGAGGCTGTGTTGTGGAAATGACTTTCCTTCCAGACTCTGAGGACTTTTGTGTTTTGGTGGGAACTCCCATCTCAACTTCCTGCTTTTTGTCCTAAAGGGTGAGGCGTTAACCTGGCCAGAGCTAGAACTTTTAAATTTCCACCAAAGTGTAAGCAGTATCATCTTTTAGAGATTTAAAAAGGGGGGGAGAAGGGACAGCAAAGTGCCTCAACAGATAGAGCACCAGGCCTGGAGATGGGAAATCCTGGCCTCAGACACTTCCCAGCTGTGTGACCCTGGGCAAGTCACTTAACCCCAAATTGCCTAGCCCTTACCGCTCTTCTACCTTGGAACCAATACTTAGTATTGCTTCTAAGACGAAAGGTCAGCATTTTAAAAAAATAAAAAGGAAACAAGTTTTCCAAGGTTCTGTAATACGCATTGATTTGGGGGGGGGGGGGCTGTCACATTGTTGAGAATGACAGATGATAGTGTG
>NW_025362189.1:0-1978 GCF_016433145.1 Gracilinanus agilis
AACTCCTCAATCTCATTGCCCAAATCTAATTTTTGATCAAGTCCTCTAGCTTGGACTTTAAAAAAAATTTTTTTTCCAACACCTTTTCTCTCCTTTGACATTGCCACCACCCTGGTATAGAATATCATCATGTCCTACCTATATTATTATAAAGGTTTCTTGCTTGCTTTTCCTGCCTCAACTGTCTCCCTCCTCTAGTCCCTACTTGACTAAATTATCATATTGAAATTTTTAAGTACTGGTCTGAAAACGGTATCCCCCATTCTATAGACACCAATGGTTTCATATCATCTCCAGGATTATATCTGCCTATCTATATTTATTTACATATTTGTATCTATATCTCTCTCTATGTCTATATCTATCTATTTTTAAGCAACTGGTATCTAAAATCCTTTTAACATGGTTCTGTTCTACCTTATCAGACTTCTCCTCTCCAAGTACTCTACAATATTATATGGTCATACTGATGTCACTTCTATTGCTTCCACAACACCCAGAATCTTTTAATAATATGCATTCATTGGGAATGTTCTCTATACTTAGAATTCTCTCCCTTCACAAATCTGATTCCCAACTACTTGGCTTTCTTCAATTTCAAGTTAAAATCTCATCTTGTTAAAGAAAACTTTCCCAGTCCTCTTTAATGCCACTGCCTTCCCTTTGTGATTATAAATAATTTATATAATGTATTGTTTCTACATAATTATTTGCGTGGGGTCTCTTAGGGTGGGAGATCCCCAAGGGGGCAGCTGGGTAGCTCAGTAGATTGAGAGTCAGGCCTAGAGACGGGAGGTACTATGTTTAAGTCCAGCCTCAGACACTTCCAAGCTGTTTGACCCTGGGCAAGTCACTTGACCTCCATTGCCTACCCTTACCAATCTTCCACCTAGGAGCCAATACACAGAAGTTAAGGGTTTAAAAAAATAAAAAAAATAATAAAAAAAAGAAATTAACCCAATATTTTTTCCCTCTGATATTATCTACAATTTTTGTCCATTACATTTTGAGCTTCTTGAGAAAAGGAATAGCTTTTGTATCTTTCTGTATTTTCAGTTCTTAGCATAGCTTCCAGGCACATAGGAAGCTTTTAATAACTCCTTGTCAATTTGTCTTGCAGCCAAAAATGGGAATAATCTGTGATATTACTGAGTGTTCTCCTGAGTGCTCTGAACCTATAAAATGGCAGGATGGAGAAGAACCAGCTAAAGTATCTCAATGTGTCTGGGTCAAGGAAAGGATGACTGAGAGTAATTCTGGTTGTCAGAGCAAAAAACTTGTATACAGTGAAAAAGTAAGCCACAAATATTCTGTGGCCCAATTAGTTGAGGAAATATAATTTTCAACTAATATTTCCTTTGCCAATTTCCTCAGGGTTTTCATAGTATCAGGAAAATAATGAGTACTAGCTAAGATTCACTTAGATTTGACAAATACAGCCCATTATATTTTCAGAATCTGACAATAATATTTTATTTTCAAATAATCTTGTCAAAGTAATCTTCCACCATAACTACATTTCCACTTAAAATGATAGAAAGCCTCTAAATTCAGTGATCTGCAAAATTAGAAGTAAATTTGCCAATTTACAAGCAATGATTCGGAGCAGTACTTAAAAATCATTCACATTTAAATATGCTAATTTTGAAAATTGAAGATGGCCTTTTTTTCTAAGGGTATTTTTTTACTTACTTTAAAAAATGATTTGTATATCAAATACAAAAATAATATGATAATAACTTATTCTCTCAAATTTCTAAGACTGGGACTAATACTTTGGGATTAAAAAGGTCATTCTATTTTTTACTATTTTTACATTTGTTTAGAGGATTATCTTTAATAAAAATAAGCATTTATTTCTAACAGCTGTGAAGATGGGATTAACTCTCCCCTGACTATTATTTTTAGATTAAGCCATCAGGAATATATATACCTTCATTAAATCCTTGAGTGGGAGGGGGAGGTCTATGACCCATGT
>NW_025362190.1:0-4812 GCF_016433145.1 Gracilinanus agilis
AGAGAGAGAGAGAGAGAGAGAGAGAGAAAGAGAGAGAGAGAGAGAGAGATGGATGCTAAGCTAAGCATTTTTTTTCCTATTGCTATCTCTACCCCACTTGTGCTTTCTGCCCATGCCCCTCCTCCTCTCCCTAGCTCCTTACTCTGGGTGCTCTTTGGGGTTCTGTCCTTGGCAGGCTTCTTTTCTGTCTCTGCATCCTTTCTCTTGGCAGTCTCCATCCATCCCTCATCTCTAAATGTTACCCTATGCAAACTCCCTTGTGAATGCCAGATCCAAATCTCCAGCTGCCTACTGGACAACTCTAACTAGCTGCTCTGCCACTGGGTCAATTTCAGCATATCAGACATCCATCTTTTTATCTTTCTCTCTCCACCCCCCCTTCTTATACCATTGTGTCTGTGGCTGGCACTGCCATTCACTGTCCACATGATTGAAGCCTTGAGGTTACTGTGACCATTTCCCTTTCTGTATCTCTTGGGGATAATCAGTTCTCAGGCCCTGGTAATTCCACCCCTGCATTCTCTCTCAAATTTACATCCCCTCTTCTCCCTTCCCACTTTCACTCTCCTAGTACAGACCTTTATTTTCACCCCCTTGGACTATTGTGCTAGCCTCCTAACAGGCCTTTCCATTTTTATCCCCCCTCCTCCAATCTATTCTATATGCTGCTTCCATAATAATCTTTCTTAGTCATATGGCACTCTTCTACTCAAGAAGTTACTGTGGCTACCTATTGCCTACCTATAAAGTCGAATCTGGCTGTCGGCTCCCTTTGTAGCCTTGACTCCACCTATGCTTTGCCCCAGCCAAAGTAGACAGTTGTCCACCCCACTTCAAGACGTGCTGTGTTGTCATACCTCAAACTTTGCTCCCACACTTTCCCGGATGCAGTACCCTCCCCTCATCTCCTGTTGAACTCTTACCCATCCTTTAAAACTCTTCTCAGACAGCAGCACCTCCTCCCTGTGCCAGAATGCCCTTCCTCCTTGGACCTCAGAGAGAGAGTGCTCTCCGGCTCTTTCCTGGACTTCCCATGAACTGTTGTGGAAGTTCATTGTCAGGGGCTGTGCCTTCTAAGCTGTGTGTCTCCCCTATGTGCCCAGAAAGGTGCTTTGTACACGAGACATGCTTCATTTATGCCTTCCACTCATCAAGCCCGGCTCAGGAGGAAAATGAATAGCTTTTGTCATTGTATGAGGGACAGATTCTGGGGCCAGGGAATATCATCTATAGCGTGAGACTCAGTTGAGTTGTTGGTTCATTCTGCTCAATTGTGTTTTCCTTTTCAAACCTTTATTACAAGGTTTTCTGGGTAAGGTGGGGTGGGGGTGGAGATTATGTTCTGAAATGATGATGCCAGGAGCAAAGAAGAAAAACATTTTAAAATAAATTGATCCTAAAAAATCCTCGAAGAGACCCCCTGGAGTACAAGAGTTCAGTGGCCTCTTCCTTCTCTGTCCTCAAGATTTGGGGGGTCGAGAGGCCTAGCTAGAACTTTCTCTTCATTTTGGGTGGGACACTGATAAGATGAGGGAGGAGAGTGTCCTGGGGAAGGTAACCAAGGTGGGGAAGGCTCTCAAGTTCATGGTTGAAGGAACTGGGGTGGGGGGAGCCTAGTTTTGAGCTCTGAGAGTATTGAAATGGGCAGAGGGGGCAGGTGGGTAATAACTCTCTGCAAGCCTTTGAAGGGCTATCATGTTAGAAAGAGGGATTAGACTTCTGCTTGGACCCAGAGAGCAGAATTTGAGGCAGGGGCGGGATGAGTAGAGTGAAGTTAGAATAGGTTGAATTAGATGGCCACTGAGGTTCCTTTGCACACTGGGATTCTGGAACCCCAAATTCATTTTTGTTTTCCCCATGGCCACTGGGTATTTTGCCCTGAGTGTGTGCTCTCCTGTAGTCACAGGTCTTGTTTGTTTTGCCCATGTGTGGGCTGACTCCCCAACTAGAAGGTGAGCTCCTGGAGGGCAGGGAGCTTTCCTGGCATCCCCCTGATGCAGGCCTACATTGCTGGTGCTCCAGAAATATTTTCTGAATGATTGACTGAGGAATTCTTGGCCCTCTCTGAGCTGCTGTGTGTGTGAGGGGGCTGGAGGTGGGGGGGAAAGAAATGAAAGTACCTCATTCTTGGCTCTGCCAAAGAGCTGAACTTGGACCAAGGTTCTCTTACCTTGTTCAGGGCCTAGCTGATTTCACACTCGATAAAAGCCCCCCCCAGCCCCCCCACCATGCCAGCTACTGACCCTGAACAAAGAAAGATTGGCACATGGGGTTTCCATCCATTGACCTCTCTTTCACAGCCCCCATGACTTCCTCTGGGCAATTCTGTTTCATTATTCTGAGAAAAAGGGCCTTCAAAGCTGAGCCAAGTATTAACATTGTTCTATATTCTACAGGCACAATTGTATAATGGTGCATTATATGCATAATAATATGGCAATATCATACATTGTAACACCTGTGTGTATGATCCTGCAATAAAGGTCTTTTTAGTCCCCCTCCTTTATCCATCTTGGGTTCAGGGAGAGGATAAATCTCCAACCAAGGGGCATCAAGAGACAGGGAGGGGTAGTGGCAAGAGCTGGAGTGGGGGGAGACCTCGAAGACATTGGGCATAGCCAAAAAAAGAGCACTGAATGGGAACAACAGGACCCAAGGTCACGGGGAAGTCACTTGGTCCATGTCCTAGATTTACGTTTAGGTGACCAAACTGGCTCCCCTAGGAAGAACGCAAGCTCCCTAGTGGCAGGGACTGCCTCACTTTTGGCTTTCTATCCCGAGTACCTTGGACAGTGCCCAGCACAAAGTAGGCATCTAAAAAGCAATCAGTGAATGGAATGGAAGTTACTTGTGGCCATCAAGAAATAACAGAAAGGGACAGTAGGGAGTTAGGAAATGAGCACTGGACTTGGGTTCACAGTCTGTATCTGAGCAGCCTCCTGCCATATTGAGGAGAGGCAGGTTCTGAGGAAGGAATCAGGGTTTATTGACCAGGCACCACCCTTCAGAGAGGCCAGAAAGAAGCCTCACAGTTCATGGGTGACAAAGTCAGGATTCGAACCCAGATCGTCCATCAGACTCTCACCCCAGGGAGCTTTGTGCTATATCAGTGTGCTATAAGCACAAAACTCTTTGGTCCTCCCATATCCTGTGCAAGGCATACAGGGAAAGAGGAAAACTATCAATTTTCTAGATGGGGAAATTGATTCCAAGAAGATTCTGTGCTTGTTACTTGGCGTGCTGTTGGCAGAATCGGGACTAGAATCTAGGTCTTTAGACTCCCATCCTAAGGCCTTTACTCCTGGATCCCTCTAGCCCTCTTGGCCTTCCTGCCTCCTTCCCAAGGCTGGTGTGAGCAGAGTGTGTGACTGACCTCAGAGCTCTAGAGAATTGGGGCGGTTGGCATTGATCAGGCCATTAAGTAGCCAGTTGGGGCCAATTTCCCCGCCATGACCCTTTTCTCCACTGCAGTCTGATGGAATGCTGTACTTGGGCTTCTCACTTTCCACATGAGGCAGCCTCACAAGAAAGAGTCAGTTATTTGCCCTCACTGGACAAGCAGCCAAGGAAGACCTGCCTCACACCCTAGTGCAAAGAGCATTACAATGAGGTTTCCAGTCAAGAGAGTCATTCATCAAAGGGAACTCGAGGTATTGGAGTTAGAAGGACTAGCTTCACATCTCAGCTCAGACATTTCTCCTAGCTGTGTGGCCTTGGGTAAGTCACTTGGAGCACCCTTGTAGCATTTGTTTCCCCGTGGATAAAATGATGGAGGCTGATACTTGCAACAGCTCCCCCAAGAAGACAGTGCAGGGTAGTGGAAAACCCAATGGAGCTGGAGTTAGGTCCTGGCTCTCTTGTGTCAGTGGCAAGCCCCAGTATCTCTTGAGGCCTCCTTTCATTCTCTGTAAAATGAGGGGCTGCACCCGATGAGGTTCTATATCCAAAGTGCCCTCTCTTTGGTGTCAGAGTAGCCACTTACTTTGTGACCCTTTCTGGGCCTCGGTTTCCTCAACTTCGAAATGAGTGGGTAGGGCTCCATGGCTTCTGTGGTCCCTTCCAGCTCTAGACGTGGGATTCTGGGATCCCTGGGGGGGCTCTAGTGAGGGAAGCCCTTGTAGCAAGTTGTAGAAGCACTATACAAATGTGAGTTGGAGGAGAAATATAAGAAGTTGTTATTATGGGAGCCCCATCCAAGAGTTCCCAGAAGGGGCTCTGGTGCTAGCAGACAGGACTTTCTTGGTTGTGGGGCGCAAAGACACATATGCAAAGAGCACTTGGACTGTGAGCAAAATACAGCAGACCTCTGTCTCAAACCTTTGCCTCCCAGACTGTGTGGCAAAGGTGTGAGTGGCTGGCTGGCCAGGGGGTAGCAGGACATGAAGTGACCCTCTGTTCCAAGCGTGGCCTGTTGACAAAGGGTGGAGTAGGGGGGTGTGTAGCAGCTCCGCCTGGAAGACCAGAGAGCCATAGAGCTACAGAATGCTGAGGTCTAAAGGGATATTAGAACCCAGATTGTCAGAACTGGCCAGGATCTTCCAAGTTATTTCATTCAACCGGTTCCCTCCAGTTTATAAGTGGGGAGATTGGGGCTCAGAGGAGGAAGTGACTTGTCTAAGATCTCATGACTTCCAAGTGGCAGAGTCCCAACTAGAAGTCAGGTCTTCTGACTCGCTGGAGGACCCCAAGCTGTAGGAGAATGGACCTATGATTGCAATAGCAGAGTTGAGGGACAGAAAAGAAACTAATTTATTAGGGTGCCAGACTCTCGTTTGGCTAGTTTTTGTGTGTGTCCTTTCACTCTTAGGTAAG